>NW_005841846.1:469184-477107 GCF_000455745.1 Alligator sinensis | reverse complement strand
TTTTTTTTTAATATTTCTAAAATCTCTACTGAAATGACTCTTTCTAAAAGCAAATATATAAATAGATTATTTACTAGAAATAGAAATGACAGAAGTTTAAAAATAATGTTCTTACAATTAAAAAGAGGAATAAATCTAGAATATGAAGATGGGGTAACAGCTCTATGGTTTTCTTCATTTGGACATAGGCCATAATCTGAAGCCTAGTAAGGTCAATGGAAATACATCACAGGACTTTAGATCATTAATAGTGTTTCAACTATTAGAGAAGTCTCAGAATATCATCTGATACAGAAGGGATCTATTTAACGTAAGTTCTGTGTGTGGGAAAGACAGATATATACAGAAATTGTAAGAATAGAATGATATAAAAAGGCCATTGCACCAAAGGCTGGATAGGCATCTGGCTGGGGTCATTTGACCACTCTTTCTTGCCTAGGCAGGTGGTTGGACTTGACGATCTGTTGAGGTCCCTTTCGACCCTAGCATCTACGAATCTTCTTACTCACATCCTTCTCATATCTATTCATCATTTCCCATACTTACCCAAATCCAAAATTACCCTGACTTTAAGGTGATCCCCCATAATTAGATTCTATGTATAGGAAATGTATAAATTTATTTTAATTTTCCATGTACAGAATCTAATTATTGGAGGATCATCTTAAATTCATACCCTCTACTAATGCAGGTGTGTGTGTGTGTGTGTGTGTGTGTGTGTGTGTGGGGAACATGATGAAGAGAGGCCAAAAATAGGGCAGACAGAAGGGGACAGACAGCGCACATAGTAGGGCAGATGATGGGGGAGCAATAATGGGCAGGAAGTGGGGGGATGGTGGCAGGGGAGGCAGTGGGGGACAGGCAGTAGGGGGATAGGTAGTAAGGGAGCAGACAGTGTGGATGTAGGGCAGGTAGTGGGAAAGGCAGCCAGGCAGGGGAGCAGTTGGGGCAGGCATTAGCTGTGGCTCTGCCCCTGACCCATCTCATACTCAATTCCAAGATGAGGTGCTTCACCCCCATTTAAAGGGGGAAAACCCCCCTCACCTTGAAATTGAGTAAATACAGTATGTTTTCAGTTCCCTGAAAAAAGTTCTTGACACTTATTTTTGTTAATATTGCAGAGCTAACAAAAGGCAATGGTAAACTAAACTAGGTGGCTAGCTTTAAATCTTTGCTTCATGTTTAGAAATTCAACCTCTCCTTTTATCCAGTCTAATTAACATAGTAACCAGGCTCATTAAGAACAAAGCCCCCATATTTACCATTAAGAATTAGCGTTTGGTTCTTCCCTGGCTTTTTTAATGTCAGCCAGTGAAGGAAGATCTTTTAAACAAGTCAGACTCTTTTGTGCTCTGGGAATGTATTCATCCAAAGTGAAAAAGATGTCCAAAGTAAGCTGAATATTTCTTGCATGACAAAGGGTGATCAAGAATAAAACAACTTGAACTCTATCTGGATCAGAGACTTCCTCCCAAAAGCCCCAGTCTTCATCCTACAATGAAGGGTTACTTGTTTGTTACTTTATAAACAAAGAATAAAGTAGTAATAACTGTGATCTTTTCTTCTCTGTTGAATGGAAAATTAACTTAATGCTGATAATATAGATATTATTAAAGACTATCATGTTTTGAGGGAAGGAAAGGACCTAGTTTAAGAACTGATGTGGAAAGTTAATTTATATGCATTTGTCTCCCTACCCAAAGCTTACTGATGCAAAACTGTTCCTTTTCTTTATTACCTATATAGAGGGAGCCACCTTACCTTTGAACAGGCTAGCCTGTTACTTGATGATTGTACCAAACCCATGAAACTTTCTATAGCCTTGAACATCACTTCTGTTTTAAGTGAGTAGGATTCTACAACTGTAAATGTCATTTACTTGCTAAAGACACAACTGTTACAGAAAATGGTTCCATCTCACTTATGAAGACTATATACATAGAAAATATTTAGAGTACATACACTGCTAGTAGAAGTGTGATATCCATACAGTTGAAGACGCTGACATACAGCAAAAAGGGCATCATATTTCAGAATGAAGCCGAAAAGAGAAAGAGAGAAAGAGAAAGACAACAGAATAGGTTAAAACAAGTAAATCTTAATCTGTGCTGAGAAATCTTCACCTTTTTATTTTAAAGTGTGAAGAAGAAACTGTTGTCTTTTAATTCACATTTAAGATTCTCTAAATAGAAAATATATGGAGCCAAGCATAATAAACTTAAATTACAAGGAACAGTTTACAGGAAACCCTCGTTATTTGCGGGTTCAGCATTCGTGGTTTTAATTATTCGCAAATGCCGAACCCTCATTTTAAATACACTTTAAACACTTACCAGAGTTCCTTGGGAGCTTTGTGCTTGCTGCTGCCAGGCTCCTGCCGATATGCCACAACACCACTGCTGGGAGCACTGCACTCATGAACACAGACTGTGTTCATGAACGCAGTGCCTTATTTGTGGATTTTGCCATTTGTGGGGATATGAGAACGTTTCAATTTTAAAATTTGAAAATGATGTGCATCTGGTAGGAAGGCAGAATGCATTTTTTATGCTAAGATGAATGGTGTGCAACATTGTTGCCTTACTGGCTGGAAGGGCAGAACCCAGTACATCTGTGGGCCAGATGCATCTCGTGGGCCAGATCCGGCATGCAGTGTGGGCACGGTGGGGCTTGATTCAGCCATATGAAGGGGAACAGGGGGCAGCCTGGCCCTCATTCAGCCACACAAGGGAAGGGGTTTTGGTTCAGCTGCGACCTGGTCCCATGGGGGAGAGAGGGGACAAGGCTCAGCCTCATGTGGGTGGGGGAGAAGGCATGGCCTGCTGTGATCTGCCTGTGCAGGGAGAAGGATGTGGGGCCTGCATCCGGTCTGTCCATGTAGAGGGAAGGGTGGGTAGTCCAGCATTGACCTCAGCGTGTGAGGTTTAGGAATCTGGTAGCCAGGGAGAAGTGGTATCGTTAAGTGCCACTACTCTCCCACCACCAAATTTCCCCACCTGTGGGGAGTCCTGTTGGCTATATGCCATAGCACCATGAGCCATATTTGGCCTGTGCACCATGGCTTGAGCACCTCTGGTTTAGATCATTAAAAATATGCAACAGTTTCTAAGATTTAAGATTTCCATTGTTTTAAGGCCAAATCCCAGGAAGCAAAGTCCCAGCATGGACAGACAGACATGCCTTTAACATTAAAAATTAATAAAAAAGGTTTAAAAACACTAGAATCTATAATCCCAAATGGTCAGATTAAGAGCAGCCATAAAAAGGTACCCTCAACATTGTGGGATTTTTTACCATGGGTTTGTAAGTGATAGTTTTGCACCCATTTTCCATATTGGGATTGGTAGAAGACTGCCACTTGAATTTTATCCAAGGTACACAGAGATGCAAAACCCCTGATGCTGCTGTCCTCATACTTCATAAAACCAAACCACAAATTTTACATTTCTTGTTGGCCTTCCACATACACAGAACAAATCCCAGGCTAAGGGTGGTAGTCAACAGTAGTCTGCAAAAAGATGTTATGTTTGAAGAAAACTGATTTACATGTGCTAAGGACTTGAAAACAATCTGTATTGGTGAAGCACAGTACTTAATTTTTGTAGCTTTTTACCTCAAATAGGCTACACTTTTTTAGAGCTACATACACATGCTTAACAGCAGGTCTTTCTGGAGAGCCACATACAGTTTTTGTAAGCAACACCTGTTCATAACAACAAAAATAACATACTTGGAAATATAGGTTTCAATTTGACTATAACTTCTTAGTTGATTTCTTAAATTAAGAATTGTTTTTTGAATGCATTGAAAGCATTGGTGTTGAGACTAAGCATGAAAAAGAGGAGATGCATACAAACTTTTTAAAGAAACTTATGAGGGACTGAAAAATATAAATGTTAGAGTGAAGCTGGTCTTTCAAAACTTACTTTTATGTTGGCAGTAAAATCATATGCTCTCACTCTCACAGAATGTTACAATGATATGTGTATTCACACTTTGTTAACTACAAGGGTTTTTTTTTAAATCCAATTCTATTTTAATTATGTATTAAAGTAACAGTTACATATATTCCACATATTTTCCCTACAACCACCTCAGGAACACCTTAAACTCCAGGATCAAAATTACACCAACCACAGCAACTCTTCTACACATGCTTACCAGCATTGCACGTTTTTCTTCATCTCCTTTTCTTTCTCGCTTTTCGTTTTTCTTTCTGAATATCTCCTGTAGCTGTAAAATAGATCTATTTTATTTTCAGGTCAGGATAGAGACAGTGTGTACACAACAATCCATAACTGGATCATGCACCGTACACGATAAGTAGTTTATGAAACAGTCTAAACGTTCTAAGAATTATAAACCTTTACTTAGAACTAGAAACAGTTCTAAATAAAAATATAATTTCTATACACTCGGGCAGACAGATGTTCCATAAACATATTATTTTATACTCAGATTTCCACCTTCTAAGCTCCTGTTTTCCTCATTTCCTTCTCTCCCATACAGAAGTGGCAACTAGAAGAATGTTTTCAAATAAAATAGCAGCCATATTTGAGAAACTAGATTTGAACACAGGCAGCAAGGGACCCAGAGTTTTACATCCTATTTATCATTTCATATATGTTTTACCCAGCCCAGTTTCAAATATCATTTTTTTTTGGCAAGCAATAAAGTAAAATAATAGGTCAAGCATGCAAAAAATGAGACCTATAACTCTGTAGAAGGAAATACCATGGGTGCGTTGATACAAGATGCTCAAGATTAGAGCTAATAACTGCACAGTAAACATCACCACCTACACATGCAAACACTTACTGTGCAGTAATTTTCTCTCATTGCAAGTAAATCTGCTACTTGTAAATACAAATAGCAAATATACTCTCTATTACTTACTGTACAGTAGCGTACATGTAGACGCCTGACTGGAAGCACATTTGCTCCTGGTCAGCCAGGCGGCAGGGAGTGGGAGATTGCTCCTTGCCCCTTGTAGCTGCCTGCTGCCAGGGCAGGTTCTGCCACGGGAGCCCAGGCAGGGACAATGTCCCTCTGCTCTGGCAGCAGGGAGCACCCAGCCCCTACTCCATGATCACAAGGCCTGGGCTGGGAGAGTCTTATTTCCTATCCTGAGCTCTGCAATCACAGGGCCTGGAGCTCCCTGATGCCAAGGCAGGGGGACATTGTCTCCGCCTGGCCTCTGGTGGTAAAGCCCACCCTGGCAGCAGGCAGCTCTTAGGGGCAGGGTGCAATGTCCCAGCCCCCACCAGGAGACAGCTGTCTCCTGGCCCCATGCTCCCTGCCAGTTCCTGGGCTAGCACCCAGGGGCAGCCTAGAGCTCCCCTTGGCTGCTGCAGGGGACTGGTGCAGGACCCCCATGAGCAGCAAATCTGCTCCCAAATCTCTGCCCATGTAGCTGTGTGCCTGGTTCAGTTTACTCCTGAATAATTTACTCTAGAGTAAACTGATCCAGCATTACTTGCTGTTGCAGGGCACAAAGGTGTGCCCGCTCCTTCAAGAGCAGAGGCAGCTTAGCTAGGGAGCCCTGAGAGCTAGGCAGGACTGTACAGGGGCAGGCTGCCTTGACAGTAGGCTAGTGAGGGTATTAGATGGCACCTGCACCTGGTCAGCTGACAGGAAACAGTGCCCTGGGCACATATAAGGCCCAGGGCTGGGGCTGGCAGGGGGTTAGTTCTCTGTCAGCAGTTGGGGGAAAGAAATGCTACTCAGAGATGCTTGGTTACCTATTCTGCTGCTGGTAAGACTAATTGGTTGTAGGAGCTCCTGAAGTATCTGGGGCTAGGAAGCTCACACTGCTGAGAGAGAAGCTTGCCTCCTTAAAGGGGAAGAGTGTGTCTTCCAATGTTATTGTTGTTGTTATGTTATAGCCCAGGGGCAAGTATTTATGTTGTCATTTGAACTGGTGGACTGGGATGAGGCTAACTGGGGAGAAGGAAGCCTCATTGGGGCACACTACCGTGTAGAGCTCCAGCATCAGAAGGTGCCGCTACAGGGGGTGAAGAGACCCCAGCGCCAGAGGGTGCAGCTACTGGGGCCTGTATGACAGGAGGCTGAGCTAGACTGCAGCCTCATCAAGAGACAACATTTAAATACAATCTGTGAGGCATGGGGCATGGTAAAGGGGTGGCTTTGGAGACACACATTGAGCCCATAAGGCTTAGGGTGTCTCAGGAGGCACTCACTTTGAGTGAGACCCAGCAAGGGATCCGAGATCAGCCAAGTCTAGTGGGATTCATTAGGACCGTGACTACACAAACTCGTGGGCAGCCTCCTAGCTTATTATTTCAACCAACAAGACATGGTAGGTGAGACTAGAAGGTGCCCACAAGACGGAGCAGGCACTGTCACAGAGCCCTAGGGTCATTACCCCCATCCCTGAATACCCAATGCCGTGTCACTTGCACATGTAGACACACCCCCTTTTCCTGTAATGGAACAAGCACTTGCAACTTCCCATTAAAGATCATGGTAGTTGCGGGGGTGCATTCACTTTCACGATGACGCCTGGGAATGTTTGTCAGACCGTAGGCTTCTTTGCAACAAGCCTCTTATGTCATAAAAAAACAAACAAAAATCCAACTCCTATACCTTTAAAATTGTTATAAATGTTATTAAATAAATCGTATCAAAGACTGATAGGGAGAACACATAATGAACTCTGTAATCGGAAAAAAGAAAAAAATTATATACTGTCTGCCAAATATCTCTGAATATCAGGGGTCCTGGTTTTCACTGATTTTAAAAAAATCCCCAATTTTCAGTTAAAAAAAGTAAGCCCAAATCCATATTTTTTGGTGATTTAAAATGAAACACCACTATATATATTGTGGTAAACACCATCTATCTATCTAATGGCGTTTCATTTAAATCTTGGAAAAATATGGATTTGGGCATTGGCAATGCACTCCCTGAGACTAGCAGTGCACCCCCTTAAAGAAGAACCGCTGATGCTGCCGGCGGAAGGGACCAGACTACCACGCGTAGACCCTGAGATGGCGCAGAGTCAATTGGAGGAACTGGATGCCTTTAAGTCGGCAGGCCCGGATGAGCTCCATCTGAGGGTACTGAAGGCACTGGCTGACGTCATTGCACAGCCACTGGTGGGAATATTCGAACGCTCGTGGCGCATGGGCCAAGTCCCGGAGGACTGGAAAAGGGCCAATGTGGTCCCCATTTTCAAGAAGGGGAGGAAGGAGGACCCGGGCAACTATAGGCCAGTCAGTCTCACCTCCATCCTTGGCAAAGTCTTTGAAAAAATTATCAAGGCTCACATTTGCGAGAGCCCGGCAGGACAAATTATGCTGAGGGGAAACCAGCATGGGTGTGTAGCAGGCAGATCGTGCCTGACTAATCTAGTCTCTTTTTATGACCAGGTTACAAAACGCCTGGACGCAGTAGGGGTGGATGCCGTATACTCAGACTTCAGGAAGGCCTTCGATACGGTATCCCACCCCATACTGGTGAACAAGTTAAGAGGCTGTGACTTGGACGACTACACAGTCCGGTGGGTGGCGAATTGGCTAGAGGGTCACACCCAGAGAGTCATAGTGGATGGGTTGGTTTTGACCTGGAAGGGTGTGGGCAGTGGGGTCCCGCAGGGCTCGGTCCTTGGACCGATACTCTTCAATGTCTTCATCAGCGACTTGGACGAGGGATGGAAGTGTACTCTGTCCAAGTTTGCAGATGACACAAAGCTATGGGGAGAGGTGGACACACCGGAGGGCAGGGAACAGCTGCAAGCAGACCTGGACAGGTTGGACAAGTGGGCAGAAAACAACAGAATGCAGTTCAACAAGGAGAAATGCAAAGTACTGCACCTAGGGAGGAAAAATGTCCAGCACACCTACAGCCTAGGGAATGACCTGCTGGGTGGCACGGAAGGGGAAAGGGATCTTGGAGTCCTAG
>NW_005841846.1:456264-468746 GCF_000455745.1 Alligator sinensis | reverse complement strand
CCCCAGCTCTCTTCCCTGCCTATGCAGGGGGTTGGACTCGATGATCTACTGAGATCCCTTCTGACCCTAACATCTATGAATCTTTGGCTGGCCAGGCTGCGGTTTTGGGTGGCACGCACTGTCCCCACATGCGCTGCCCCACTGTGTGTGTGTGTGTGTGTGTGTGCGCGCGCGCGCGCTTTTTTGACCCTGGGATCTCCTGGACTCAGCCCCCCCAGCTATCCTGCAGTGCAGAAAACATCTGAATGTGTAGTATGTGGTGCTGCTGACATGTCTGGATGCAGCCAATGATGCCTAACATCTCCATAAAATGTAATTCAGTCTCATAAAAAAAAAATGTTCTACATATATTACTTTAGCAATCACATACATTCACTTTTTAGCTTCTTAACTGAGACTGACACAAAAGATGCCAGTTATTTGGTGGTTATTTCAGAGATTAGGATTTTGGGCTATTAGAAATTAGACAGGGCCAATTTAAGCCTGATATTGCAATTTAGTGGGTCTTTCTACATGAGATGTTCACCACGCTCCGCCCTGTGGGCACCTTCTAGTATACTAATTAGCTGCACAGTCAGCATCTTGGCATGTACAGGTGCGCCCCTATTAGCCTGTGGTAAACTAATTTACTCTGCAGCAGGATAAGTACTATCAATTACTATTATTATATTATTATATGATTATTATAAATAAGTACTATCTTGCTGCAGAGTAAAAATCTCTGCAGCAGTGCCTGTGTAGACATTGCCCTGGCTGGCTGGGACACGAAGGTGCTTCAGTGTCGTGGCTGCCTGCTGGCTAGCCCTAAACTGAAGTATCCTTGTGCACCAGCCAGCCCCTCCGCAGTATACTGAGTTGGGGGGGAAGCCCCAGGATGGCAGACTGAACAGGCTCCCTGCCAGCTGGGGCTGCTCCACCCTCGTTCAATATGCTGCGCTCCTGGGTGCACATTCAAACAGCAATAAACCCCAGAGTTTATTGCTCTGGAGTTTATTGCTCCCAGACACACGTTCAAATGGTGCAATAAGCTCCAGAGTTGCAGTGAAGCAATACACTCTAGATTTTATAGCTTCATATTAATTGCATGTGTAGATATGTCCAGCTCATACAAATGCACTGCACAGGCACAACAGTAAGTACTGTGAACTACAGAATCAAGGGCATTGCAATTTTACTCAAAATGCTGAACTGCATTCAAAACAGCAACCTAGAAATGAACAACATTAATGTAATATAGTATAGTCCAAGCATGATTTAAATTCAATTACTAGAGGAAGTGTAGGTATTATCTATTATTTTTAATTTTATATTCCATATTTCAATATTTAATGGTGAGGTGAGGAAAAGCACTTTGTGCCTGAAAGCTTGTCTAATATCTTTCCCAACCATACAGCTGGACCAAAAAAAGATCCTTGCCTCATATTTCCTGGACAGGGACAGCTCAAATAATACTCCAAATTTGCTAAAACATGAAGGATATTGAAATTCACTCTTTACCACGGAAAATATCTATTTTCTTAATTTTGAAGAGAAGAGAAGCCAGACTATTCAGTGACATCTACTTCCTAAGCATATGCAGAGGCCTGAGGAAGGGCACTTTGTGTCCAAAAGTTTGTATAACATCTCTCCAACTATATAGTTAAAGGTATCACCAAAAAATCCTTGCTACACCTATAGAAAACAGATAAATAATGGAAAATTATTTTAAAAAATGTGTAAGTTGTACTGCTAAGATGTAGACAGAATTAGATAAATAATTATAATAGAATTTAAATAAAGAACTAATGACTTGAGGAATATTACCATAAGATTCCCAAAGCACCTCATGTGGTAGGTTTCAGAGATAGCTGAGACAGATGTAGACAGTAATATTTTCCATGTCCTCTCTTTATTTTTGAAGGTAGAAATTATTTCCTTATCCTGGCTTTCTACAACTTAAATGGGACAAATTACAATGTCCTCTGCATAACATCTCTTGAGACAAGATAGAAGAACCCTTGCCTAAGTTTAGTGGCCTAGATTTTATACAAGGAGTGCGTTGAATTGCACCCTAAAACTGTGGAAAGGAAGATTAAGGTAAATATAGAGGCAGGGGTGGAAAGGAAATACTTTGTGAAAAGTGTAGTGACAAGCCATCAAGTAGGAGAGAAGAGTGGTGATAACTGAAAAACCAAACGAGATCTGAAAAACATGTAATGCATCCTGGGATGGATTTTCCCTACCTCACATACAGAGGGAGCAGGATCCTGTTGCATTCATCACTAAAGCTCTTGCTGAACTTCTGGAAACAGACCTTTTGTGCAGCAAATGTGCTACAGGATACCAATGAGTGGAACAGTGAATGTGAATAAATCTGGGAGTACTTTCATAGGAACATTGTCTGAAATGGAATAATGGGATTGACTGTTGAAAGGAGCAAAACAAGGTCTCCTGTATCAAGGGAACAAAATCCTTCTGTTCCCGGACCTCACCCCTATGACATAAGCAAAGAGAAAAAGCTAACAAGCCTGAGGAATTAGTTTACAAAAATATTGAAGCTTTGGTGCTGTATCCAGAAAAATTAAGCAAGCTGTAATTCCTTTCTTGACATATGCTCTTTCTGCAACCGAATGTAATGAAGTGTTAATTTGTCTTGCATTACAGATTAGAAAGACACAATTTTTTAAACTTATACTGTAACCATTTGCTATTATCTTTTGTACCTTTAAGATAACTGATATTGTTTATTGAAAACTACTTTGCAAAGGTTTAAAATGGACCAAGAAGCCGTCTATCTGATGTAGGTACAGCAACAATCAAGTTTCATTTGCTTATACTCAAGCACATTTTTGACTTTGACTTTTTTTTTTTTGCACCACACTTTAAAAGACTAGTTTTAGTTTGGAATTCTGAAGGGGTCAAAAACAGCAGTTACAGTCAGCTTTGCCCTAAATAAATTCAATTAGTATTCTTTAACAGCAGATGACAAATACATCCACTGTCTGAAAAAGCCCCTTCCAACAGATTCAATAGGATGGGGAGATTGGAAAGGGATTTTGAGTGCATGACAAAGACCATAAACAGAGCCCACAGGTGTCAGGGAGAGAAGGACAGGACTGTGAAAGCACGTGTGACGAATAAGGGATATGACCTCCCCATTCTTATTTCCATTGGCTTGGGGAAGGAGGTGCAGGATCACCTCTTGTGTAATGCCATCAGAGCCAGCCTTAGAGGTGGGGGACGTGGGCAACTTCTCAGGGTGTCATCATCAGGAGGTACGGGTCCATTGCAGGTAAGATCCTGGCCCGCATCCTCCTGAACCACCTTCATCCTGTTGCCGAGATCCTTCTGGAAACCCAGTGCGGCTTCCGACCATCCTGGGGCTCTGCAGACACGGTTTTCGTTGCCAGGCAGATCCAAGAAAAATGTCGGAAGCAAAATCAAGAACTGTTCCTCGCCTTCATTGACCTGACCAAGGCATTCAGTTATTTAAATCATGAAGCTCTGTGGACCATCCTCCAATGCCTTGCCTGCTCGCTGAAGTTTGTCACCATGCTGAGACTCCTGCATGACAATATGACTGCCACCGTCCTGAGTGAAAGATCTGAAATCAACACCTTCCGCCTCCGGACCAGAGTCAAACAAGGTTGCGTTATCGCCCCCACCCTGTTCACCATCTATCTGACTGTCATCATCCACCTTATTCAAGATGATCTACCATCTGGTGTCAGTATCCAGTATCGACCAGATGGGAAGCTTTTCAATTTTGGGCGCTTCCAGGCAAAAATGGCACTCACCACTAAGAACATCCATGACCTTCAGTTTGTGGACAATTGTTGTGTGATGGCTTACTCTGCACAGGATGTGCAAATTACCCTAGATCTCTTCAGTGCTTTGTATAAGAGACTTGGCCTGCCCTTGAACATCACCAAGATGAAGATCCTCCACCAACCCTCCCCAGGCCAACTGAACATCACTCATGCTATCTATGTAGATGGTGAGACTCTGGAGTACGGGAAGCACTTTCCATATCTTGGCAGCCACCTCTCTCAATGGGCTACCACTAATGAATAAGTCTAGCACTGGGTCAACTGCGCCAGCGCCGCTGCCTTCAAGCTGCGACAATGTGTTTTTGAAAACAGAGATCTTCGGGAGTCGACGACGGTCCTGGTTTATAAGGCTGTCATGCTGACAACCTTCCTCTACTGCAGCGAAGCCTGGGCCATCTACTGATGCCACATCAAGACCCTCAAGAGCTTTCACCAGTGGTGCTTGCGGTGCAGCGGTGCTTGCGTCGAATCCTGGGGATTGAGGAATCCTCCTCAAATGGGAGGACCGTCAGACCAGCGCTAGCATCCTCCACGAAGCTGCATCCACCAGTATCCAAGCCTTGCTCTTGAGAAATCAACTCCAATGGACAGGCCACTGCATCCGGATGTCCAAGAACTGCCTCCCTCGCCAGATTCTCTTCTCTCAGCTCTCTGTTGGCCAACGCTCAAAGGGTGGCCAAAGGAAACGGTACAAAGACATGCTCAAGGTCACCCTCAAGCACAGAGGCACCGACACCAATGGTTGGGAGGAGCAAAATGCTAAATGTTTGGCATGGTGCCACCTGGTCCACCAAGGCACACGCCACTTTGAGGCCCAACAACTCAATACTGAGGCGAAACGGTGGCAGAGGAAGGAGAAGGAGACCAATGCAGGGCTGCAAATCCTACTCCCCCGCACAACAATATGCCCCTATTGCCAAAGAATGTGTGCATTCAGAATTGGGCTCCTCAGTCACCTGAAGACCCATCAAGCCTGATGGACATCCTCTACTCTGAGGGACCGCTGCTGCCACCCACACATATGCGCACGCACATACTCCATCCATACACAGGCACAGCAGGGTCCCGCCTTGACTCGGGTGGGGCTGGAGGACATGGTGAGCTTGGCGGGAAATCTGGACGGGGCACAGCATGCATGGCTCTCCAATGCAGGACCAGGCTGAGCGTTCCCCTCCTGGGGCAGCTGTGCAACCAAGCCTGGTCCCAACCTGCCCTGTGGGTAGCCACCTCCCCAGTCCTGCCATCATCCCCTGACCTCAGAGGGAGGGCCTGGGGCAGAGAAGCAGGGCCAGAGTGGGGCGGGGACTCCTGCCCCCTACCTGCCTCTGCCTGCAGAGGTGGATGTCAGGGGTAGGGGGTGCAAAATGCAGGTTTGCCCAGGGTACCATTTTCCATAAGGCCAGCTCTAATTGCCATTCCCCAGTTTGACCATGTTTTCCAATTCTCTTGCTCTAGCTACCCCCTCCTACCCTCCCCCCACAAGGTATATCAAGACAGATAGATATATCTATATCAAGATTGTGTCATTTTTATTGCTCTGAGTGTGACTGAATCTGTTTTTGGGTATCAGGAAGAAACCTTCCTCATTGGGCCAAACTGGTGCATGGTCTGGGGTTTTGTTTTGCTGTTCTTGCAGACTCAGGAAGGTGCACTTGGATTAAAGAGGAAAAGGACTTAAAAGGAAGGTAAAAGTGAGACCATGTTGCAACTTGCACTTGATGTTCAGGAGGATAAAGGCTGAAAAAGCCAGCTCCCAAAGGTAAATGATACATACTTGTGATTTCACTCGGGAACTCTGTTCTTAAGCAGCACAAGTGGGAAAGACAAGGAGTGAACTGAGAAGGATCTTCTCAGTAGTAAGTAGTAAGTAGTAACTTACTACTTTTGGTTTGGTTAAATACAAGTTGTATTTCACCACTTAAATTTGTCACTCACCTGCATGATCTGTTCTTTTCTCTAGAACAGCGATTCCCAATGAGGGTGATGGTGCACCCTCAGGTGTCTAGGGATCCTTTAAAGGGTACTGAAGGGTGACACAATATTAGTACCCTTAAGTGTGCAAACATGAGTCCAGGGGTAGTACCTGTGCTGGCCCTAGCAGTATAAAAACCTGCCCTGTGCTGGCCCCAGCAGTGTAAAAACCTGCCCTGGCAAGTAGCTCAGGGCTACATGCTCTCAGGAGCTTCTGGTGGTCAACTGCCATCTGGGACACCACCCCTTGTCCCAGATGGACTGCTGAAGCAGCCCTGAGAGTTACCTGGACCTTCTACACACTGCACCAGTCTGGTAGTAGGGGCTGCTGCCTGTGACCTGCGACAGCATGTGGCCCCAAGGCTGCATGCCTGCCAGACCTGGCTGGGGACTGCATGGCCAGTAGAGGCATCTGCATCTCGGCCAGCTGCCAGTGGGCTGTGGCTACAGTTGGCCTTTTGTGCAGCACTACTGCCATGTGGGCCACCACCCAGCCATCTGGGCAGCTATTGCCTGGAAGATGTTTTGTGTGGTGGCCTGCTTTGAACTGCCAAGTCGCCAGGAGATCAGCCACCTCTAGCTGGGTCCTGGGTGCCAGCTGAGTAGGCTCATCTCTCTGGGTCCTGCCACTTGGCTCACTAGCAGGAATTCTAGTATTCCCTATTTAAAAACTGCAAAATCCCAGACAGAAAAATCCCAAAGCCCCACTGGGGCTACTTGGGGCCTCGAGGCACAGGCCCCCTGTGCAGTATGGGGCAGCAGGGCTCGGCTCTGGCTGCCTGGGACCCACGCTGCTGCTTCTGCTGCATCACATGGGTGTGGCTCAGCTTGGCAGGGTGCCCCGTGGCACCATGCACTGTCAGACAGCTCGGGGCTGCTCGGGCTGAGTGGCACTGGCCCTGGGTGACATCCCTAGTTGCCCTGAGCTGCCCAAAAATGCCCAGCACAGCCGGCGCCCTGCTGAGCCAGGCCGTACCCATACGATGTGGCAGGAGCAGTGTGGTTGCCAGGTGGCTGGGGCTGAGCCCTGCTGCATGGGGGGCTGTTCCCCGAGCGGCCTCAATGGCCGCTGCTGCTGCTGGTGAGTGCAGGCCATGAGGGAGGGCTGGGTGGAGGACCCACCCCTCCCAAGCACCCCTCCATAGTCCCTCTCCCCACTCCTCCAGCTTCCCCCCCACCCTCTACTTACCTGGCACAGAGCCTGGGTCCAATTCCCTGCAGCCTGCCCAACTGCTTGCCCTACACGGGCAAGCAGCGTGCTTCAGCACTGGGGCAAGGGCAAGCCACAGAGATGCTCTGTCTGAATACCAGAGTGTCTCTGTGGAGGACCTGAGCCTCTGGTTGCCCCACTTTTTTCCCCCCAGGGTATTTTTTTAACACCTGGATCTCCAGGTATCAAATTTTGACCCCATGCTGCGAATATGCAGCACAGGGAACATTTTTTTGTTCCCAGCGTGCCTCTTGCAGCATCTCATACTGGTTTAGGATGCCACAAGAGGCACGTGTGTGTTCATATGGACGTACCCAGAGATTTCAAATAGGATTCCATGTTATTAAGAACATTCTGACTTGTTCTGATCTTTCTGAGTTCTTCGCAAGAGAAGAATTACTGTATTATTTTCCATAGTCTAAAATGAGTGAAAAGAGCTGGCCTTTTTTAAGTGTAACATGGAGCCTCTAATCCCCTTTGAGGAAGAAAAAGAGAGCTGAAAGAGGGCCAGCACAGTGAGCAAAAGGCAGCTGAAAGGGAAAAGGAACAGCCCCAAAGCCACAGGCCACTTACCTGGAGTAAGATGGAAAAGAAGACAGGCTAAGAGGGCTGGGATCCAGGCCATGGATTAAAGAGCCGTGGCAGCAGAACTGAACAGACAACTGATAATTAGGTAACTGAGTAACCTCAGCCACAGACTATACAGCCAAGCAGCAGAACTAATTAGCTGCCAGACACTGTAGATGGCAGCATACAAAGAAGCTGGGGTGGCTGCAAGGCAGTATAAAGGGTGCTTGATTGCGGGAAGCTGGACACCAAACTTTAAGTCTGCTCACAGGGAGGCAGGCTGAGGAGGGGCAAACCTGCAGATTGGTTAATGGGAAATCCCTGTACCTGGCCCTGGGAAACAGGGATCAGGTGACAGGAAGGGAGTGGAGTTAGTAAGTATATAGGCTTGGCTCCAGGGCCAGAGAGCTCCTCTGGTCCTTACAGTGGTGGGAAAAAGGTCCTTGGAGAGAAGGATGAGCTGAGAATACACAGAGAGACCAGGTACTCCAGGGAGATCGTGGGAATCAATTGGTAGGAATAGGAAGGGTCCTCTTTGTGGAGAGGGTTCACAGATAGGTTAGTTGTTTAATTGAAGTATTTACGCTTACAGTTTTACATCTGCTAGGCTTGGGAGTGACTAAAGGGAGGCAGGAGGCCAAAGGGTACTGAGGACAGATGCAATTTGCAGGGACTGGTATTCCTGTAAAGCCACGGTGGATGCTGGTGGGACACAGAGTGTTCTAGTTAATTAGCCAGATCAATCGGACAGGGGTTCGTGAGAGAGAGCCCACAAAATACTGGTGGAGACTGGCCGTGGTGGATGTCAGGGAAGGCACCCTGCATCCAGAGCTGTGGACTTAGGGGTCCGGTGGCATGAGATAGGACTGGGGATCCGGTGCTGCAAGGACCAGAGGCCTGGGGGTATGTAGAAGAGACACACACATGCCATTAGCTGAGGTCAGTTTGAGGGAGAGACACCTGGTTCAGTGTAAAGAGTTTAGAAGATCAGGCCCAACTGAGGCTGCTGCATGATGATCAGTGTGTAATCAGGTACCTAAGGACTCTCAGTCTCTGAGGACAGCCTCTTTTATTATTAATATTCCAACAGGGAATGGCAGGTGTTATTCTGGTAAAACTGGGTGGTACTCTAGTGAGATTGGGCAGGACTAGTATGGCTGCCAGAGGGTACCACCCTCTAAGGTGGGTCCCGTCACACTGACGGGTAACTTGAATCTAATGAGGTGTACCCTGATAATAACGAGGGGTGCCTGAAGTCTAAAAACCTTGAATTGAGAACCAATGTTTAATACAGTACTGGAGGCTTGATAGAGTCCTCCTCAAATCTGTAAGGATCCCTAATTTCTAAAGTACACACAAACCTTTTTTTTTTTTTTTTTTTTTTCACTTTTGTTTGAAAAAAATATCCAAATCATATGTATTCAGTACAGCTGGGATTCCAGTATAAAGCACTTATAAAGCAATGCACGCAATGAATTGCCCTTCACAGTCATTATTTAAAACTCTACTTTGTATTATTTTAATCCATATCATTGCTTGCCTCACGATATCAAATTGCATAAAGCAAAACACAAAGGGACAGATCTAAAGACGAGCAGAAATCCTCAACTCTATTTCCCAGTTCCTAAGCACTTTGTTTCTCTTTTTAAAAGAGTTCAAGATAACTATAAGCTTGAAAATATATTGGTGCCCATCAGTCGCAACATGTTGGGGTGTGAGTATTACAATGCTTGTAAGTGGCAGTTGTTATATTGAATGTCTTCTATAACCATCAGCAGCCTTTTTTCTGATACGTACAACAGCTACTGAAGAAGCTGCAGTTATGAAAAAATAAGTTTTATTTTTGGCTCAAACAACAACAGAACAATATTACCAACATAATCTCAATTAACTAAAAGCACAAACAAATTAGTTAGACTCCAATCAAGCTTGCCACAACTTCAAGTTGTGTTTAGCCATGTCTTTATTTGATATCAATGTGACTTAAACAAATATGTGCACCCAGCTGAATGAAATGAACTGCAATCAAGCTACAGAAGAAATGTACTCAGGTACACTCAGATATCTTCTTTCCAGTTATATGCAAGCAAATGTATATCATACCCAAGGGACTTCAGGTGACTAATTCACTCTGTTCTACATATCACACAGCCTATTCTGAAGGGCTGTGCTTGACTCACCCATTCTGATCAGTGTTCTACACACCAAATAGGAACAGATCAGCACCAGATTTCCAGAACTGAAAAACAGAATCCCAAACCACCCAAATACAACAGACATTTACCAAGATTCAGCCACGAAGCCTATCAGAATCACCTTCATGCCTTAAAGATGATGAAGAAAGCAAAACTCTCCCAAAACTTATGGGCTCCAACAACAAGCCTACAATCCATGGTAATGTCAGCAACCTACCCAATATCCTTCCATTAAGTCTCTTAGTGTGACTAGTGCAAGTAAGTTTACTGACTGAAGTTGTGATAATATTAGCTCAAAAGGACTTTTGAGAAGTGTATTAGCAGATTAAAGAAATAATAGAAATTGAAATGCAACTTCAAAAGTATAGTGCACAGTACCCCTATGCTTCATAACAAATAGATAATATTTACGAATTTATACACTCTCATATGTATGTAATATTCTGACAATAAAGTGGACAGCAAGATTATATCAAAATACTCTGAAAGTGATGAAAGGGCATTATATAATATACATACCACTAAGAATTCCTTTTTGTCCACCATCTCATTGCCATCAGTATCAAACATGTTGAAAGCTATTCTAAAACCTGCGTGAGGCTCTGTCAGAAAAAGCATATAGCTGTCAATCTTCTGAGGAAAAAAAATAAAATTTTAAACTTTGTGAACATACACTGCATAGCATAAGTCAGACCCTCTCCTAGTGTAAAGCAGTTTATTTGTGTATATAACCAGAATGCATCATTTGTTTAACTATGAACATTTTGGAAAAAGAGCTCATGACCCCCCAAAGTTCATGTGGCAGGAAGCAAAAGCAAAAATGGAAAATATCCTGGAACAGTGGCAGGTGTGGTATTCAGGAGAGGACTGTCAGATTCTGGTGGACAGAAATACCCATCCACATAATGAATTTGTCCTGGAAAACCTTCCCAGGACAAAAGTTGTTTTATTGTTATTTTTTCTGCCTGGATCCACAATTTTTGAGTCAGATTGACCATTTTCTTTAGCAGGACAAAAAACCCAAACATGTGGCTGCAGGCACTTTGTCCTGCTAAAGCAATGGATAAAGAGAGGCAAAAATAACATCTACTAAAGCCCAGAAAGACATGCATCTGATTCTGCATTTCTGACCTGCACATTTTGTTCTTGGCACATTATATGAACAAAGACAATTATACTGCTATCAGTATGCACCTTAATTTAAAGCTGTTTAAATGGTCAGAAAATACATATACCAATACACAAATAATTTGATTGGTGTATCTTTTGCTGGAAAAAGAGTGACTTTTTAAAATTAGCTAATAAACCAACACAAAGATTTCTGACATGAAAAGTATCATCCGAATGTTAATTAACAATGTTTTCTCCCAATTAATAAAAGGAAAATGGCTTCTCCTATTCTAAGGAATAAGAACTTCCTAAGCACTATAACAGAAACAATAGACTGACCAAGGTGAAATCCCTGAACAACTTTAGGTGAGAAGTGACAATCCTAAAGACAACTTTATCTTTGTAGAACAGAGTAAATAGTGTGACATTTAAAATAGCCTAAAATTCACTCACTCCTGTCTTTAAAAGCTTTGGCAGCAGCCAAAAGAAATGATACCTTAAGTGATAACAGATAATGATCAGTAAAGGCTAAAAAGCCAGGCTTTATTAGAAGAAGCATTTGTAATAAACTCCTTAAAGTCTAACAGTATTAAAATAAGCAAGCAATTTTGTGTCTTGTGAACTACAACAAAAGGCGATATAGGTAACAAATGAAATTTGAGTTGTCACTCACAAGTCAGACCTAATAAAGAAATATTTACAAGATATGATGACAAGGGAAATAAGGACAGGGCAAGTAACAGGATCTCAAGACCAGGGAAGAACAAAAAGTAGTAAAACCCTGTTCTATTTAGTAATGAATACCATGTCAAGAGGCAAATAAAGCATTTCCTGTCCCATCTTTCTCCGCCCCCCGCCCAAGTTCTTGGAACTTCAAAAGCCAGGTTACTGAAATACCTGGGCACACATTCATTTTGTGTGTAACTGACTTTTATTAAAAATTAATATCATATGAGTATAGAAAGTATCACGTGACTTCTAATGAATAATAAGATGTTCATACCCAAGTGCCAATACAACCATTAGTTTAATGAAGGTTTTGAGAATTATGAATATTGTTTCCTCCAGCTTCTAAATTCAAATATGACATTAGCAGTGTGTGTGTGTGTGTGTGTGTGTGTGTGTGTGTGTGTGTGTGTGTACGCATGAGTGCACACATGAGACAGATGTTGACTAAAACCTTCAGAGAATTTCCCAGTAGGGCTTTCTTTGAAAAAAAAAATCAGGTAATATATATTTTTTAAATGGACTAGCAAAAGTTATGTAGAAAAAAAGATCTTTTGATTAAAGAGATTCTAGACTTTTTGTCATTGTGCTATTTAGGAAGGTCTTAGGGGTGACAACTAAAACAATCCACACTCACGCTACTTGAAATTAGCAGCAACTAACAATGTGATTTGACGATTTAAATCTTTGTCCCAGTAGTGGATCCAGGAATGGGGTACAAGAGCTGTGCTGTATATGTCCAATGAGTGCCGAGCTCACTACCCAGTCAGGGAGGGCTCCTGCTGGAGCTCCACATGGACAGTGAGCTCGCCAGTTGATCATAGTGTGGTCTGGCTGGAGCCCCTGCTTTCATATGGCTCCGGACCCCAGAGAATACTGCCACTGTCTGCCCTT
>NW_005841846.1:443922-456233 GCF_000455745.1 Alligator sinensis | reverse complement strand
AGAGTGTAGTGATGGCGGGTTCCAGAGCTATGGAAAAGCAGGGACTCCAGACATTGAGAGCTCAAGTGCACCACACCCAAAAGGGGTAGGAAGTGCAACTGTATCACCGCAGTTGCACTTCAAGCAGTGAAGTGATCTACATCACCTTTGTAGATCCGCCCCTGCTTAATTCTACAGCCATATTTCCACGTGCATAAGTTATGAAGTAAAAACAAACAATAGGACCATGTATAACATTCCTGTGTTGTCTCTTTGAGCACTGGAAGATTCAAAAACTGGAAGAAAAACTTGAGTTGGCTAGAACTCCAAAGATCATTACATTATTCAGTTTAGTAACAACTTATTTTATTTATGGGACTAAAAGCCCTCTTCTACCTCTGTCATAGTTGCAGATAATGATTTTGGCCCATAGCCTTTGCTGTTTAGATTTTACTTCTATCAAGTCATTCATACAACTAAACTATCCTGAGTTCAAACAAAATGTGGATAAAACATTTTCCATTCAATTTTTTTAACCTACAGTAAAGAATATTTGTTTAGTCAAAGACATTAATATTTTCATGAAAAATGCCCATCCAACATTTTAGTGGCCATGCAACATATTCAAGATTCTGAAAAGATCTACAGAGGCAAATGGGGGATATCACGAAGAAAACGATATTCAATTAAGTTATGAAGAATAGTACAAGGAAGATAGAGTCATACAATTTAGGAGCCACCACGGTCTTTTGTCAGAATACTTTGCTTTGTTTCTACTTGAAACACCTGCAAGCTTAATTCTATATACAGGTTTCCAGACTTGCAGTTAGGAATTTTTCTTTTAAATATTCCAATAAAAAATTAGTGTTGGCTTTGATTTTCAAATTATTGCACATGTTGTCAAATGTTCTATAATACCAAAACCAAAATATTCTGCATTGTTCTAGAAATCCAAAACTTATTATACATAATTTACTTTCATACAGTTAAAAATTTTGCTTGTTGAAAGACAAAGCAAGTTTTTTTTCTTTTAAAATAAAAGTTTATGTTAGCCTGACAGATTTTCTAAAATAGTAGCATGGCAGGCATCAAATATGTACTGGGGTGTCCAGTTATTCAATAACAGATGGAACAGTACTGTATTTATAATGTATGTACTGCTCTCCATCTTCAATATCCTTAAAAACATTAATAAATTAACTTAATGATTATGCAGTAATTTTAGAGGACACGCATGTAGTGCACTAACTGGTATTCAATCCACAGGTCATTTGACTGTATGAACATTTTAAACTCTTTTTCAGTTGAAACATTACAGCTGGATTCCATTAAGACTACAGGGTAAACCAGTTAAATTAAAAGAGATGACTAATGTACATTTATCTCCTAAATATCCTTGTGAATGTAGAATACTCTAATATATAGAAATAAATTCAAAATCTTAAAAATTCGTAAGGATTATTGTTTTCAAAATACTTACTTGTTAAGATACATAAGAGAAAAAGATACTCTGTATAAGAAATGACACCTAAAGACAAAAAGAAATATGGTCATGTCACATCAGATCCCATTTGCTGAATTTGAAATTTATGCTTAGTGTATGTATGTATGCATTTAGCTCAGTCAGCCTATTTTTATCAAACTTTTTATACTTATGTAGGGATCTGTATGCTTTAAAGAAACAATAGGCTAACTGGAATGAATATAGACAAAGGAGAGTGGCTTCTTTAAACACAGCTTAGTCACATCATTAAGAGTAATGCATATGATGCACTAGACTCAGTTTATCCCCCAAAAAGCTCAACTATAAAAGTATCGTGCAGTAGTATGAAAATATTTAGTATTACAACTAAAGCAGTGTTTCCTAATGTGTTCTGCTTAATTATGTTTCAAGCTTTTATCTTACTTTTAGCAGACGTTAGTATACATCATGTCTTGTTAGGAATTTTGGTTTTCACAGTTTAACAGAGCACAGATCTAGGTTTCTAGTGGACTTTGTGTACATATATATATAGCAATTCTCATGTGAAGTCTGTATTAATCACATATTAGGCAAGGTCATACATTTTTGTTAAATGCAGATTTTTAAAGCCTTGTTAAAATGGTGGGTACCATTTACAAAATTTAGCGATATAGATTTTCAGTATCCATAAAGTATTTAGTCTAGGCTCTTAGTACTTCTACCATAAATTACAACATAATTCCAAAAATACTGAATTAGTACCTCCTCCTCACCCCAGAAATCTATTAAGGAAGGGTAGCATTCAATATCCAGACTCAATACCCAAATAGTGCAACAAACTTCCTACCCCCAAAACCAGCGTAAATAGATAGCAACATGCCATACAGTTCAGTGATGTAGGGCACTCTGTACTCTAGTTTAGAGTGGTTTGTCAGAGAAACAATGACTTCCTTTTTAGGTCTACTGGGAAGTCTTCAGTGGATTATCTTCAAAGACTGACCATCAAAACTGGCTCCTAGTCTCCAAAAGGATAGCTAGGACACTGCCTCAGTATAAGAGATCTCAGCCTATGATGTTGGCCTAATTTCTAAAGGAAAAGATATTTATAGATATTTAAATGCCTGAAGATGCAGACAGATATCCAACAGAATTTTCAAACCTTGTTGATTTAAATAAGAGTTAAGTTCACAGGTACTTTTAAAAATTCAACTGCATTTTTGGTGCCTAAATATCTTAAAAACTTTACACACAGATACTTGACATCTGATCTCAGAATAAACAAGGAGTTTGATTAGCTGTGGAAATTAAACCCATAACTCTCTTGAATTTTTTTTTCCATGATCATCATAGTGCCTATAAAATCCAAAGCTGATACCAACAATGTCATTCACGTGGGTATTAAAATCACTGAACGCTTTTAGTTTTGGTACCTCTGATACCGCCAAACCAAGGCACTTCAGGAGCTCATGCAAACATTTAACAGCCCAACAGTTGGTACTCCAGGACTTTTCCCAACTTAACTGCTTCCTGGAAATCTCACAGAAATAAACTTACTGCAGTTAATTCAGTTTTGCTGAACATTTTCTGCTTTTCATAGTACAGTCTTTTGGATGATTTTGGTATCTCTCACCTGTCCTCTTTAGGCTAAATGCAATACCAAATAGCTGTTTGAATAAACTGCACTAAAACAGGTGCAACAATAACAACCATCCAGGCTTTAGTGATGTTTACAAGCCTGGGGGGCTCAATACCAATTAAAGTAATGGAAAAAGATAGGGCAGGGAAGCACCATAGAGACTGACACTAAATTAAATCATGGATAATTGAAAAATTCAGCCACTGTTCTTCACCAGAACAGCATGTAACTAAGATTGGTATTTGCTCCATCAGCCCCCCAGCCTCTTAAATATTAACTATAGGAAAAACCTATGCATTAGGTATCCCAAGTTATTTTCTTGCTTTGTCCTCTCCTACCTACTAGTACAGGAATTACAAGAACCAAGCCATCATCACTGATTTTCCACACACACCTAAAGCATGGCTTCCATAATCCTTACACATCAATGTTTTTAAATCCTGATGGACACCCAGAAGTGTCCATTGCATAGTTATAATCCACATAAAACTATGCTTCATATTCATTAAGGGTTTTCAAGGCAGGTTCCAAAGTTAATCTTGTCAGTTTCTTCTCTATCCTAAAACACTTATCTAAGAACAGTCCAAACCTCAGTTTGTCTGTCCTCAGGCATCACCCCCTAAATCTTTCCCAATACAATGTCATCCAATAGTTCTCCCCAAGGGTCATTTCTACCAAAAAAGGCAGTGCTTCTATGATGGGCATGTGTCCCACTGCAAACAAAAGAAGAAAAAGATGTCCAACTTATTCTGCCCCCACCACAGAGTTTGGAGCACAGAGCTGAGGTAAATAAAAGGCTTGATTGAACAATCATTTCTTTGGAGCAAGCCACACAACCAAAACCCTCAAAATCCTTAATTATAAACACCTCTCCTCTTCCAGCTTAACCCCATCCTCAATTTCCAAAATAAAAAAAAATTGTATTTTTTTTATTCCCTAACATCCTCCAGACCAAATGTGAGACTTTGGGCCTAATCCTCCACTGTCATTGACAGTGCCATTTTGGGGTAAAATTTGAAAAACTATCTGCAAACAAAATTTAATTATTTTTCCTAGTACTTGCAATTTAACTTGCAGCTAGTTTATAGTTTCATAGATATTAGGGGCTGAAAGGGACCTTACACATCATCTGGTCCAGCCCCAATTTAGGCATGATTTAGACAATCATGCCTCTTGCCTTATGCCATTTCTATTTCAAATATCAAATTCACTGAAATATGTGCCAAAGGAGTCTAAATATTCCAATTATTAATTTGGTTTGTGTCTACTTGGAAGATCAGCTATGGCTGGAGTGTTGCTGAAGAGATATATCCTTGAGTGATGAGTCAATAAATGTAAAAAAAATATTTTAAGAGTTTGTCTGATGCCACCACAACCTCTGTTATAAAATCAAGGAAGGCAGAATAACTGTCAGGTAGTATGTCAGGAGAAATGAAAAGAGCTATCTAGGAGGCCTTGAAAGCATTCCCTCCTTTTGTTTATACTTGTAAATTGTAACCCATGCACAGATAGTTCTGGTTGACTGCCCTGAGTGTTATGGGAGAAAGATTCTTAAATGGTAATTGGATAGAAAGAAGGGCTAACACTAAAATGATATAGAAGTTACAGAGGTCATTTGAGGGTAAAAGAGTTTTAAAAAGAAAGAGAGACCTGGGGGCCAGATCCTCAGCTGGTGTAGGTTTACATGGTTTAACTGATTTTGGTGATGCCATAACAAATTAAACCAGCTGAGACTCTGTCCAGCTACACATTTAATATCACAATACTTATGCTGGAGTGACAGAAACCATTATGACGTAAGTAATGCAGGTATGTGGGATAAAGTACTGCACTGGGACTCAGGAGCCCTGTATTTTACTCCCAACTTTGCCACTGGCCTATAGCTTACTCATCTGGAAAATAGAAATAATGAAATTTACCTTCTCTTTTAAAACATTTTCAGATACATTAATTTGCCAACATGTTGCTTTGATTTTCTATCATCCTAATTCCATTAACTTTAGTTGACTATCGCTGGCAGAATACGAGATTTAGATGACAGCAAATCGAGTCCACTAATTTTAGATTAATTTGATTACATAATTCTCACAAGTCACAAATGTAACTATTGGATTTACCTTTTTGAGCACCATATTTCTTCAAATGCACATTTAAAAATAAAATTCTAAAAATTGCTTGCATCTTAAAGTTCACTTGGAAAAAAAAGGAAAGTAAGATTTTATATGCACTACAGAAGTGTCTTTAGTTGATGTCTTATTTTGTTCTTAAATATAAGTGTCACAAATTTGGTTAGGTTTTAAATCAAGGACATCTATTCAAATAATAAAACAGATTTTGAAATAATTACATAAAGAATTTAAATATTTAGAGAGAGATATTTTATCTGGGTAGAATTTAGGATTCAATTAGTTGCAAGAAACAGTACACAAGTAGATTGTAGATTTGCATCTTCACCTGAGCTGAGTTTACTATTATTCTATGCACGTCTCTAACAGCCTGAAATTCTTAGCTACTTTTCCAATTCAGTTAGTCAGTTCAGTCTGAAGGTCAAGATTCGGTCAGTTCAGTCTAAAGGTTAAGATTGCTGCTGATCGTAGAACCCAAGTAGCAAAAACTGTCAACGACACCAAGAGATTAATCTTCCAGAGTGATGTGAGGTATTGCTTCTTTCACCCCTTGGTACATGATCATAGTCTTTTTGAGACTAATTGCCATCCCAATGAATCAGAAACTTTGCCTAAGACATTTTTACAGGGAAGATTCACTGTGGGCAACCAAGGCCACATCATCTGCAAACAGGAAATCTCTCAGAACCAGTTCTTTCATCTTGCTTTTTGCTCTAAACCTTGAGATGCTGAACAAGCCTCCACCTAGTCTAGTTCTGATATAAATGCCATCATTGCTGTCCTTGAATGCATGAAGAATGTTAAGAAGTTAAAAAGCATGTGGGCTAAAACAACCCCCTGTTTTAACTCATTGTTGATGTCAAAGGTGTTTCATTCTTTGTTTCCATACACTACAGTTGCCTTGATGTAATGAGTGAATGATGTTCAACAGTTTGGGGGCACAACCCAGTTTCTTCAGAGCAGTAAAAAGGTCCTGTCTGTTGACTGTTTTGAAGGCCTTTGCCAAATTGATGAAAGCTATGTATAGTGGTATTTGTTTTTCTCTACACTTTCGCAGTTGCTTGACTGAAAATATCATATCAATGCTGAGTGTCCTGAGCTAAAACCCCACTGACAGTAGTATAGATTCTTTCACCTGCAGACTGCAGCTTAGGGAGCATGATACAAGTGAATTTTTTTCCAACAATGTTCAACAGGGAGATACCTCTATAGTCATCACAGTTGCTTTTATCCCCTTTGTTTTTGTATAATTGTATAAACTGAGCATCTTTGACATCTTGCAGTACTTTCTTTTCAACAGTGTAGTATAACTTCATACAGCTTTCAAAGTAATTTATTATTGTTGGCACATTTATGGATTTTAGCAAGCATGCAGCTGTTGCCGGATGCCTTGTTCCCAGGAATTGATGTAATGGCTTTCTGCAAATCTTATGTAGGCTTGTTATCCAAATCCATCATAACTTTGAACTGTCGTAATCCTTCGAGTTCATTGTGTTTGACTTCAGTCTCACTGAAGTATAGAATTCCATAGTAGCCAATCTGATGCTTGAGTTGTTTTTGTTTATCAGTAATGACACTTCTATTTAAGTCTTTCAGCAGAGCTGGGGGGGCGGTTTGACTGGACCAACAGCTCATTCGATGCCTTTGTACATTCCACAGCTATCACCTGCATCAGCTGCTTTCTGCATACCATAGATTTTCCGCCAAAAGTCTTAGATACACCTCTTAGACTGCTTTTGCATTTCTATTTGAGCCTTTCTCAGATTTTCCAAGGTCATGGTGTTGGGAAATTTCTTACAGTTTTAGCTCTGTCCTTTAATTCTCAACCAGTGGTAGAAGGGTGTCAGAGTGCTTTTCACACCAGTCTTAATTTTTCTTGCATTTTTTTGCCAAACACTGTTATAGCAGCATTGTACATGTTTGTTTTTAAGCTTTCCCAGGATGACTGGTTGTTTTGCTATGGTGGGGCTTTCTGACATTGATTCTGACTTTGCAGCAGACTAAGGCATGATCAATGTCACAGTCAGCACTGTGATAAGACCTCATATTTAGTATTGTAAGGAACGTGAAAAACTGCAACATTTCTTCAAAGATATCAATGACTCCATCAGGAGTAAACTGCCATCATAAAGAAATTAATCACATTAATGCTGTAAAAAATGATGCTTATTCTCTTCTAATTAAAGGTATTTAAATCTATATTTTTTTCTGTTGACCATTTTCTGTTAAACAGACTAAGTTAAACATGAAACACTAATACAACACGCTTCAAAAATATTGCTTTATAAGATCTGATTGTATATTGCTATATTATAGCATCTGTAATCGTTATCAAACACTGCTAAGAGTGAAGGAAACTATTTTATTCTCTAAAATGCAGAAACAACCATATCCACCCCTTCCCTATTTTTTGGATCAAATAATGTTTCAGTCTAAAAGTACCACGGTGTATTTTAGTGAAACTGTTATTAAATCAGGACCCAATATGCAGGTGAATCCTCATCCCCACCTTTGTCCCTGAGATTACGGAAAAGTTTTGAAGATCCTTTCCAAACCGGTGGTGTCTCCATAAGTATCTGATTCAATTCCTGTAAAATAAAAAATTTAAAAATATATATATAGTTGGTGAAGTCATTATCAGATTAATAGGAAAACTAAGAAATCAAATAATCATACACAAACAACCTAGTCAATGTAACTCAAGTAAGCAGTAGTTGCAAATGGAAAATTTGGATAAGCAAATCCTGCAAATACTTAAAAGCACTTATAAACTTGCGCACAAGTAGTCCTGGAATTCTCACATGAACAAATCTGCCTATGCAATTAAGTGTTGAAAAGACTTTGGGGCGTTACCCTAGAAATAGCTGAACATTTCAATTTGTTACAGAATTCATTTACCAAAGTGCATAGCCTAGTGAAAGAAAAGACCTCAATTTACTTTGGTTCACACTATGATCTGTACTAATTTTACACATTCAACTTTGACAAAAGAAAAAACAAATCATGTCAACTCTGAAAGAAGAATTTCTACAACTAAGTACTGGAAGAAGCAATATTTTGGCTAGACCTATCTTTGGCCAGATGCATACACAGGAATATGAATATGGCTTATGTGAACCTTCAAAGTACTTAAACACTGCAACACCTAATTCTTAGATGCCTTGATATCTAATGGAACCTTCAGCTCCGAGATGGGCACCCAAGCTCTCCCTATCATGCAGAGAGACAGCTGGTTACCCAAGGAATGAATCCACAGAAAACTGATGAACTTAAGTTGGCCAAGAGTGAAATGTGGAGGGAAGGCTGCCAGCTTGGGGACCTGTAACAGGTATCCGCTCTGGGCCAACCTTAATGTGGCCCACACACCTGTTCCTGGGGCAACTGCCCGCCTACTCGTCTGCCATGCTTTGTTGATAATTGATTAATCGGTGTTAATTAGCGGGAGGCTGCCCTTGTACTGCCCCGCTGCTGGGAGGCACTATCTGCGGCTCTGTTTCCTCCCCTACACCGCAGTCCACACCTCGCCGATGGAATAGCAGTTGTCTCAGCTCTATCACTATCTGGCCCTTCCTGTTCTCTCTGGGGCTTCCTTCCTTAGAAGCACGCTCCCTCCGGTGCTAGGGCTCTCCCTGGCCCTCTCTCACTGTGTGCCCTCTTCTCCGGGGCCTTATCTACAATGCTGCCCCCTCTCTGGGGCCTTCTCAGTGATGCTGCGCCCCCTCTGGGGCTCTCCGTGCCCACACTGGGGTTCCTCAATAATGCTGCCCTCTCCTGGGGCTCTCTGTGCCCATACTGGGGCTTCTCAATAATGCTGCCCTCTCCTGGGGCTCTCCGTGCCCACACTGGGGCGTCTCAATAATGCTGCCCTCTCCTGGGGCTCTCTGTGCCCACACTGGTGCTTCTCAATAATGCTGCCCTCTCCTGGGGCTCTCCGTGCCCACACTGGGGCTCCTCAGTAAGGCTGCCCACTATCTGGGGCTCTCCGTGCCCACACTGGGGCTTCTCAGTAAGGCTGCCCCCTCTCTGGGGCTCTCCAGAAACTGCCCCCTCTCTGGGGCTCCTCAACTGCCCCTCTCTGGGGCTGGGATCTATGCAACCTGAATGCTACGCCCTCAGTGGCGCTGGGGTCCTCACACTCTGCTGTGAGCCCCCTATGAGGCCTCCTTCAACCCCTAATAGCCTCACCCAAACCACCGGTCTTGTAACAACAACAAAACACAAGCCCCTGGGCTGTAACATAAATTAAAGCCACCCGGCTAAAGCATCAGTCTGGCCTACCGGGGAACACTCATAGATTCATAGATGTTAGGGTCGGAAGGGACCTCAATAGATCATCGAGTCCGACCCCCTGCATAGGCAGGAAAGAGGGCTGGGTCTAGATGACCCCAGCTAGATGCTTATCTAACCTCCTCTTGAAGACCCCCAGGGTAGGGGAGAGCACCACCTCCCTTGGGAGCCCATTCCAGACCTTGGCCACTCTAACTGTGAAGAAGTTCTTCCTAATGTCCAATCTAAATCTGCTCTCTGCTAGTTTGTGGCCATTATTTCTTGTAACCCCCGGGGGCACCTTGGTAAATAAAACCTCACCAATTCCCTTCTGTGCCCCCGTGATGAACTTATAGGCAGCCACAAGGTCGCCTCTCAACCTTCTCTTGTGGAGGCTGAAAAGGTCCAGGTTCTCTAGTCTCTCCTCGTAGGGCTTGGCCTGCAAGCCCTTAACCATACGAGTGGCCCTTCTCTGGACCCTCTCCAGGTTATCCGCATCCCTCTTGAAGTGTGGTGCCCAGAATTGCACGCAGTATTCCAACTGCGGTCTGACCAGCGCCCGATAGAGGGGAAGTATCACCTTCCCTCAGCAGTGTTAAAACGCTGCTCCTGTAGTCAGGCCTCACCCTTCTTCCCTGAGAGAGTTCCTTCCCCTTGGGCCACTGGCAGAGAACTGTCTCTGGCCCCAGCCCCTAGGGTTTATAAGGGAGCCAGGCCCTGCCCCCTCTGGTCAGCTGACCTTCTTTGGTTGCCCTGGCAACCCACAGCTGGGCTCCTTAGTCACTGCTAGGGCTCCCTCCCTAGCAGTTTCCCCTCTTTAGGAGCAGGGCACCTCAGTGCTCTGTGACAGGACCTAACCTGACACACGTGGCCAAAGTTAAGACCTATAAGAAAGGCTCCTCCTCCCACTCATTATCCTGAGCTGGGAACCCCCTCTTGCAATTAAACATAAACCCAGTTTATCCCCATATGTGTAAAAATGAAGGATAGAAAACTCTCACCCCAGAGTGGTCAGAGCTACCTTCTTCAATGTGAAAGGCCTAAGTTCAAATTCTTATGGTGTCTGATCTGGGGCACAGTTGTAAATCCCCAACTCTCATTCTAGGGGACTGTCTGAATAAAAAAAAAAGCCTACTGGTTATTCTTGAATAATCTCTCTCAGTCCCTCCTACCAAAGCTATCACACATTGTATAAATATTTTGATATGCTGTAGATCAGTGACAGATGCCAACTGATTCTACAGTCTTCTGGTTAAAAAACTCAAGAGAAATATAGGTTTGAGGCCCAGCTCCAATACAAATAGATTTATGAAAAGCAGAACAAGTCCAACGAGAGGGAGAAGGATGCACCACGCAACACCCAACAGTCTGGTATTGAAGCCACTCCTCTGGGATAAAGGACATGAAAGCTCAGAACTGCCATATCTCAGGCAAGTGCCCAAATCACTGGGACACACACATGTACACACAACTATGCAGCCTGCAATTTTTGTCTTAGGTTTGCTCTTCTCATACCTAAAGCATTGGACTCCTACTAATGAGACAGGTTGGGGAATACCTAAATAAGAACAATTCAGGGCCTCTGCTGCAGGTTGACATAAGGCTCTCACCAACTCAGTAGATGTGGGGCAGCACCAGTAGTTACGGAGAGTTTTGCAAGATTATGGTCAGAAAAGTGGATATTTATGGGTCAGGCCGAAGCTTAACACCATTTTAAGGACATCAGTGGTTCCTAAAATATGGTAAAGGTGGTTGAAGAGACAGATAGGCACCTAAGTATCTTTGAGGTTCTGGGCCCAATCAATTATGATATTCCAAGAATTGAAAGTACCAGCTTTTTGGAAAAAATGGGACTTACATAGTTCTTTTAAAAAAAGAAATAAAAAGGATCTAATCTTTCCTCCTTAATATTACAAGTTTATCAGAATAAAGAACAGAATTCCAATAAATTACAGAGAAATCTAAGGCTGCAAGATTCAGCAGGCCTTTTTAGTTACCTGTTTTGAAAGGGACCTCCATTTTTTACCGCCTGAAATGAGAGAGGAAAATGTTATTAATATATAGCATTTAATGACATATCTTTCTATAGGGTAGTGTCACAGACGGAGTCCAGGATTTATTATGTTTTGCAATCAAAGATTTGTAGTTAACTTGGGAGACAGATTTTTATTTTTGATTGACTCTTTCCGATTCAAAAGTATTTACTTTTTGCCATTTATTAAATTTTTCAAAAATAATTTCATTAATATATTCAGAAACTTCAGAAAAATCTATGTAAAGATTTTTCCTTACTAAATTCCACATCCTTGAAAGATGATATTTACACACAATAAATTCTACAACAGGGGTCAACAGCCTCTTCAGGCTGCCGGTTGCAAGGACTCATCTCAGGTCAGAGGTAGGTGGGCAGGCAGGCAGGCAGATCCTAGGACCCAACTGCCATGTCTTTCCACAATGGCCTGAGGAGAGCTCCCTTAGCTGCTGCTTCTCACCATGGCAGTGCAGGGAAAGTGACTACCACCAGAGCCCCATGTCCTCGGGCTGGATCCAATGGCTCTGAGGGCTGTGTGTTACCAATCCCTGCTCTACAATATTCTAATAAAATACTAAATAGGAACACTGAGTTTGGATTTTATTGTCAGAACATACAGATAATTATTTATAGGAGCAGTACTACATTCACGGCTAGAAAGGAGATGCGAGTTTCAGTCCTTGCTCCAAGGACCATTTCAACTTTCCAACGAAGCAGGGACCAGAAACCAGGACTTCCCTCTTCAGGGTGAATGTCCTAACCACTGGACTAAAGAAACATGTTCCTTTTTGTACTACCTGCCCGGACCAA
>NW_005841846.1:434338-443912 GCF_000455745.1 Alligator sinensis | reverse complement strand
AGCAGGAGAGCTGGAGAATGCTCCGATCCCAGAATAGCTAGTCAACGTGCCTGGCACCCTTGTGGAAGGTGAGATACAAGTATGAAGCCCTTCAGGCTGAGGAAATATTTAAGGATTTCAGACACTTACTATAAGGAACTCTGTGCTCACTTACACCTAAGTTGGATTAGAGTCTTCCTCACCTGGGCTGGACTCTGCAGTCTCTGGACTGGCTGGCCTCTGTAGCTGTGACTGAATTGGTTGCCTTGGGAGACTGGCTGCTGGGACTGCTTCCAGAGATCAAGGGCAGCACTTAGCAAAGAGACTGAGACTGGTCTATATTCATCCTTCCTCTGGGTGTTCTGTTGGTCTCTGTATTACTGTTGTTCCTGATGCTTGCCAGTTGCTCTGGCTCTTGCTTCAGCCTCTGAGTTACCTCCAGGCTCTAGTCTTTAGACAAACAAGATCCCAGTCTCCAAAGATGGTTCCAGCTCTCCACTTGCCTCCTGCCCCAGGCTTTTGACCACTAATGTTCTGGTCCTGGCCCTGGCCCTTGGCTTGCCTCTTGGACTAAGATCTCAGCTCTGACAAGGAAGCCTGACTGTCCATGTCCCAGTCCCTTCATAATTATGAGGTAAGGCACAGGTTTTAAAAATCACGCTCTAGGATGTAGTGCCTGCATTCAACATAATTCCTGCTATAGAAGCCTAGGTCTGTTTACTGATCTTAGCCTTGTCATTTAAATGAGCACACTAATGGTAGGAGGCAGAAACAGAGGCCCAGAAGATAAAATGGTTCACCCAAAGTCATACAATAGGACAGTGACAGAGCCAGGAATAGAAGCCACATCTCCTGGTTCTCAGTCCAGTGTTCCCTAGATTGCACTGCCTCTCTCAGGAGAGTTATTGGTAAGTGTCCCTTTCTCTCTGAAGATTTTTTTTTCCTGCAGGTCCCCAAAGTATGCAACTAGCAGACAACAATACTCTTCAAGGGGAGGGTTATGAGGAGTAGTACTGATTTATAAAACTTGGAGCAATGCCTTGCCTCCCAAAGCAGGCTTTTTGAAGGAGCTCTTCACTGAGATAACAATGCTTTGTGAAACTTTAAATTCCAGTAATAGTATTACAATTCATAGAAACAACTGCACAGCGTGTGGTCTTACTAAACATGTTGGTTGGTACTGCCAAACTCTGGGACCTGTAAGACAACAGAAAACACAGGTACTCTGTACTATGCACCCCAGGGTAGACTTTTTCTATTTGGGATTTAGAAAGCTTGCCGAGTTACTACAACCTTGGGTGTTTACACACATGGAACAAAGTTAGTACACCGGAGGGCAGGGAGCAGATTCAGGCTGACCTGGACAGGCTGGATCAATGGGCAGAGAGAAATAGGATGCAATTTAGTAAAGATAAATGTAAGGTACTCCACCTGGGAAGGAGGAACCCCCAGCACACCTATAGGTTGGGGAGTGTCCTTCTCAGCAGCTCAGAGGCAGAGAGGGATCTTGGAGTCATAATTGACTCCAAGATGAACATGAGCCGACAGTGTAACGAGGCCATCAACAAGACCAATCGCACCTTGTTGTGCATTAGCAGGTGCATGACTAACAGAACAAAGGAGGTGATGCTCCCCCTCTATGCGGCACTGGTCAGGCCACAGTTGGAGTACTGTGTCCAGTTTTGGGCACTGCACTTCAAGAGGGACGCGGGGAATCTCAAGAGGGTCCAGAGGATGGCCACTTGCATGATTAGTGGCCTTTGTGATAGGGAGGCAGTTTGCTCTGGGCTCAGCTGAGAGGAGGAGGCTTGGGTTCAGCTGCAGCCCATGTGTTCCCTCCTCCCTGGTGCTGCTGGGTGCAGGGAGGTGCATCCCTACAGGAGGCTTGGACCCTGCTAGCCAGCACTGCATCAGCTTGGGTCTTGCCTTTGTTCAGCTGCTTTGGGAAAGCTGAAGAACCAACAGAGTGGGTTCATAACAGGCTGTTAGGGGAACAAGTTGCTATACATGGAACCTGCTTGCCTGCAAACTTTCCAGGTAACTGTGACTGCCTCAGGGCACTAGAGCAAAGCCAGCTCTGGGCTTGCCCATGCCACAGCTGTTTTAATCCTTACCCCCATGTTGAGACTTACATGCGGGCACTCCTCCCCCCTCCCTACGGGGGGGAGGCTGAGAGAGCTGAATCTCTTCAGCCTTTACAAGAGACGGCTGAGGGGAGACCTTGTGGCCGCCTATACATTTATTAGGGGAGGTCAACGGGGAATAGGGGAAGCGCTGTTTACTAAGGCGCCCCAGGGAGTGACTAGGAATAATGGGTGTAAACTAGTTGAAAGTGGATTTAGGTTAGATATTAGGAAGACATTTTTCACAGTAAGGATGGCCAGGATCTGGAATGGGCTTCCAAGAGAGGTGGTGCTATCACCTAGCTTGGAGGTCTTCAAGAGTAGGCTAGATAGTCACCTGATCTCGGTCCTCTTTCCTGCCATGGGCAGGGGGTCGGACATGATGATCCATTGTGGTCCCTTCCTACTCTAATTTATGAATCTATGCTCTGGGAGGGATGGAAGAGTAGCGCTTTAATTAAAGTGGCTCTGAGAGCTACTCTAATTAAAGCACCTGGAGCATCTCATGCATCAGCATCCCCATGCTTCAAAATGGCCACGGGGCACTTATCTAAAGCTCGGTCAACGAGTTTTAGATAAAAATGCAAGCGCAGGGATACTAATACACAAAACACAGGATACCATCAATTGAGTCTGCTCTGATGTGCTGTAATTCCAACGCATTTGAGCAGCTTCTCTGCTCGTGTATAGGCACCTTTATATTTCAGTGTACAGCAATTAAAACACATAAATTACAGGTTAGAGGCCTATGGATTTGGCAATTATGTGGCCTGGAGGGCCACTTAGGAAGTTCTGGTGAGCTATTGTGGGCCAGCTCAGCAATGCCCCTCTCCCCCACCCTGCAACAGGTCACCAAAACTCCGTAAGTGGCTCTTCAAGTCAAATTATTGCCCATCCCTGATTTAGAACAACCGAATGTTTGCTCCCCCTTTCTCCTTGTACCCCCTTCCCCACCCCAAATCTCTGGGGCACGGCTTGGACAGGCTGGTGCCGCACTGTGTTCCTGTGCCCCGCCTGTGGCCACGTGGGTGTGCCTGACCCAGCCATGTGCTGGGGACTTGGGGGGTGAGGGGAGGAATGCAGGGAAGAGGAGGGAAGTACAGTATGGCACCGGACCAGCCGGGCCCAGAAAACCTGTGGCTCCTGGCCCCCTTCTTCCTGCATCCCTTTCCCTCCCCTGACATGCAGCCGGGTCGGGCAGGTGCCATGCCAGCTGTGCCCATGTGGTCCAAGGTTGTGTGCAGGAACATAGTGTGACACTGGTCTGGCCCAGCTGTGTGCCGGGGACTCGGGGTTTGGGAGGGGGTGAGGGCAGAAGGCGGTTCGGCACCACAGGTTGTCTGGCTGCAGGCTGGATAGAATCATTTGGAGGGCTGGATCTGGGCCGTGGGCCATATTTTGCCCACCCGTGGTGTAGCCCATTTCCTGTATTGATGAGGACTAGGACAGTACCCTTCACCACACTGAGGTTTCAATTTAAGAACCTGATTATGTTTATAATTCAGAAAGTCTGTGAACCCTCATCTGCTCAGACATGATAATATCATGCCACAACATATAGCTAAAGTTTTTTTATATAACCTTGTACTTAAAATCTTAAATCTGAATTTAAGCCATGTGTCAATCATAGACTAAATAAAACAAAAGCCAAAACTCATTTTGATTTTAGTTTGATTTGTTTTTAATTCTGATAAAAAGATGTCAAAACAATGAATATACCAAATCTACTATTCTGGATAGAAAAATATTTTTCAATTATTAGATCTTAGATTACATGTATGCTTTAGATTGTAGACAAAGAAAAGATGTGTGTGTACAGATGCCTCTTAAATCTCATCATTGGGTTGTCTATAACTTATGTTTAGCCAAATCATAAGTTAAAGAGAACAACAAATATTTTTCTCTTTTTTTCCCAAATGATTTTGTCAAGGAGCAATCATGTATCCAGGCAATAAAAACAGCGGAATTCTAAGTTCAGCTTCCCAGAAACAGTTACAAGTAGTACAGTAAGAGTCATTTCAAAAGCCATATCCTGCACTAGATATATAGAAAAAGTATCTTATTTTTAGTTATAGCTGCTATTATTTTGACTGTCTAAAGTTAAAAGTTAAAAAAATACTTCACATTTTAACCATACTACTATTATGCAATGTTCAGTCAGTGTTTAATCAAAAAGGAAGAGAACACACACTTAACTTTTGAAGAGTTTACAAGATTTCCCGGGTAAATCAATCACAATAGATGTATTCATACCACCAGAAATCTCATCCAGGTCTAGTATTATTTACTTCTGCTATACAAAAAAGCTAAGAGCTACTACTATTACTCTTCAAAGGACATTTCTGCTTTCTAGCAAAACTCAAAACTTTTTTTAGTTCATCCATAAAAAGTCTAATTATGAGTGAATTCTACTCTTATTTTCTCTGTAAGATGCTGTATCTTTGACTGTATGTTTGAACTGCCTTTATAGACCCAAATCAATTACAGTTTTAAATAAAAACAAAAAATAAGAACACGATACCATCTAACACTTAGTATTTGATTCAGGAGTTTGTTTCTCCAAGTACTGCTATGCTCAACAGAACAGGGTTAAAGTTGAGCAATCTCCTTACAACAGGGCTAATGAAAATAATAGAAGTTACAATTAAATATTTTATTACTTTACGCTCAGATACTAGAAACCTTTTAATTAGTCCTGTGAGGCTTTAGTCCAGTTCCCTAGAAGGGGAAACAGATCCAGAAACATTAAGGAATAAATACCTAAACAGAACTTAGACAGAATTAAGGCAGAATTTAGGCAGAGTTTAAGTTCCCAAAAGAGATCCAGATAAGCCCTGCTCTAAAAGCAACAAAACTCAGTCAATTCTTAAGTTCAGGAAGTACCTCCATGTGTGTTGGACTGCAAAGTTCCCCTGGCTCCTAAACTGGGGCCTACATACATACCTAGAAACAATCCAGTTTAATCACCTAGGCAGTTTGAACATGTGACAAAAATGGACCATTTTTGTGCATCACACTGTACTTGAGTAGGGTTTTTCTTACGATTTAAATGAGTTTAAGTTGCAAACTAAACCACATCTGCATGTAATTTAGTTTGCAGCGTAACTATTTGAAACGCTGCAGCCTTTTGACAGCTTGCTTCCTCCTGCCACAGAAGAGAGGAGCTGAAGGCAGAAGCAGTGAGGGGACAATCCTTTTCTTCACCCCCGGCCCTTGCGGAACCTGCCCATGTCCCCTACAGTGCTGGGGGCGGGGAGGGGGGAAGCTGCCCCTGTCAGTGGCTGTGTGGCCCCTGAGCGGCAGGGGGCTCTGGTACTTCCTTCTGCAGTGGAGGCGCCCCCCTGGGCTCACCTAGTAGTTGCCTGCCTGGGCAGCCCCAGGGGTTGCGACTGGCCAAGGCTAGGACTAGGGCCCCTCACAGCTCCAGGCCCGCCAGCAGCTTGCCCCCCAGCCATGGGAGAGGAAGGCAAGCTCCATGGGAGTTAAAAAAAACAAACAAAAATGGGCCCCTCACCACTTTTTTTTTTCCAGCAGAGCCTACCTGTGCAAGCTGCTGCTGGGTGGGGTGATAGCTGCACGGATGCTACCCCAGCTCACAGGCAGCACCCACTGGATCCAACTATTCTCTGAGCCTGCATGGGAAGCAACACCTGGCAAGCTTCCAGTGCATGGGCTTGGGGAAGAGCTGGACCTGATGGGTGCTGCCTATTAGCACCCTGCCCAGGCAGCCTCACTGTGGAGGGAAGGACCAGCCCCCCACTGCTTTGCTTGCTCAATCTGGCAGCAGCTCATGTGAGCAGGCTCCGCTGGGGAAAAAAAAAGTGGTGAGGGGCCTAATCTCCCCCACCAGCCCCAGAGCCTGCCTGTCTCTCCCATGGCTGAGGAGCATGCTGCTGGCAGGCCCTGAGCTGCAGGAGGCCCCAGTCCTTCCCTCCTCTGTGGCAGCGCCCCCAGACCTGCCTGGGTAGGCAGCTACTGGGTGGGTGCTGCCCAAGCTGGGGCAGCAGCCACCTGCTAGCAGCCCACCCTGTCAGCCCCAGGGGGGCACCACTGCTGCAGAAAGAAGGACTGGGGTCTTCTGCAGCTCAGGGCCTGCTGGCAGCTCACCCCCTCCCCCGCCGCGAGAGATGCAGGCAGGCTCTGCAGGGTGGGGTGAGGGGAGAAAAGGATCAGGCCCCTTGTAACAGTGACAGAAGCCCTCAAATTGAAACAGTGGGTTTTTAATCATCACAACTGAAAACCCACCATTTCAATTTAGGGGATTAAACCACCGTCACGTGTACAAGCACCCCTATATTCTTACTTCCACAGAAGCTCAATTGCTACTGCATGCAAGGAACCCAACTACATGCATGGATTCTGCCTATTGGTATGGTCTGAGCAGGTCTAATTCACCTCAACAACAAGTTAGTTCAGAAATGGTGGTTATGGTGCAGACATTTTGCTCGATAGCCTAGTGGCTGCAACACTTGCCAAGGGAGTGGTAGACTTGGGTTACAGGTCTATTCTGAAGGCATTCAAATCTCCATTGCCACTTTCCAGGAGAGTACTCTAACCACATACCTGATGAGGTGAAGGCATTCCCCAACCTTTTTGTTGACTATAAGCCCTGACACAAGAGTCACAAGGCCAGAAGGATAATAAAGAAGAAACATGGTATGGCAACTGCTCCATACCATTTTGGTTGTCCTTCTCTATTTTGGCAACTGACCAATCCTCTTGGCATAGAGGCCAATTAATAATAACAGATGACATACTATTGCCAACAGTTCTGCATTTTTACCTTTGAGCTCCTTTAGAACTTTTGGGTGAATGCCATCTGGTCCTGGTGTCTTACTAATATTCAGTTTATCAATTTGTTCTAAAACATCTTCTATCGTCACTTCAATATGGTCCAACTCTTCAGACCTATCTACTAAGAACTGCTCCAGCATGGGAATTTTCCCAGTATCTTCTGTGATAAAAACTGATGCAAATAATTCATTCAGATTTTTTGCTATGGCTTTATCATCCCTGAGTGCATTTTGGTTATATAGTAGTCCATTTATTCTCTTGCTAGCTTCCTGCTTCTGAATTACTTTTTTATGATTAAACTTTCATCTTTTGCTAGATGCTCCTAAAATTCTTTTTTTGACCTGCCTTATTTTGCTATTACATTTGACCTGCCAACATTTCTGTTTTCCTCATCTGGGCATACCTTCCATTTTTGAAGGATGCTGTAGGCATAGGTTCTCAAAGCTCATGATATCTACCACATTGTATGTTAGTGGTCCCAGATTGTACCCAGTCTTTATACTCTACCTGCTCATCTAAGCTTTACGCTTAGGGTGTCCACAGCCACCCCTTTCAGTGGCCTCTGCCTCTCCTTCAGCCACAACCTGAATCTTTGAGGAACAAGATGAAAGGCCCCATAATACCAATGCTGTCCCCAGGCATAGCAGTGTCCTGCAGGGGTTCAGTTCATCCCTGTGTGGTAAGCTCCAAGTAGAAAGAAAACAAAACAGAAAAGCGTACAGGGGGCTTAGCTTGTTTCCTGCTTAGGTCTGCAGCCTATCTTTGCTTGGGCTTCTTTCCAAGACCCCTTTGCCATATTCCAGGGGCAGGCAATTATTTTGGATCAAGAGCTGCTTAATGAGTTTTGGTAAGCTGTCAAACGCCACAAGGATACCTCTGCCCCTTGACAGGTGCTCTGCCCCCTGGTCGCCATCTTGGGACCAGAAGTTCTGCCCCTATCCCCCTGACCTTTGCCACTGGAAGTCCCTCCCTTTGACCTGAGAGCACTCCTTCAAGGGAGGGGGGGCATGGTATCTTGAAAATGGAAAAAAAGAACAAATCATATACTAAAAAAATCAAACATCTATTATAACTTATTTTATTAAAAATATATATTTTTATTTGATTTAGGTGCGTTTGCATAGTGCACCTAGAGGCGATTGCATAATAGCTCCAAATACAGTCTTAATCTTGTATACTGGGGCCCAAATGCAGTTTTAATTGTGGTTAGTGGGGTTTGGGGGGGGGGGGGTAGACTTACCTGTATCCAGCTGCTGGGCCTGCTCCCCCTACCCTGCCTGGCTGTATTGCCAGTCACGTGTGTATGCGTGTGCAAACACACATGGTGCTCCCTGCCTGCAATCCTCATCCCCCTCCCCTGAGCCCCAAGTAGCTCCCTGTAGGCTGGAACACTTCCAGCCTGTAAGGGAAAACCTGCAGTTTCCAGCTTCAAAGGAGTAAACCTGTGTTTTTCCACAGGAAATGGAAAACTCACAGAGTTATCGTTAAATATGAATTCATGACATTTTCAAATTTCCTTTTGGATTTTTAGCTATTTCTTTTCACATAAAGAAAAACAATAACACGCTGAAAAATAATAGATGTTATCAACATTTTGTCTAGAAGCTTTATCAATACAAAGATCCTACTTACATTCAGGTTCATCACTTGTAACAGACTTAATAAAGTCATATGGAGTCATGTATAATTGGCCCTCAAATTCTAAGCTGGCAAATATACGAAAGCGTTGCTCTCGAGAAGTTGCGTAAAGGTCCAAATCTTCAAACTCCGATCTGTTTTCTGTAACCTTAAAAGACAAGGGAACAATAGCATGAAAAATTAGTGCCTTACAAGAAGTGCTACATTCAAGAATCATTATAAGGCAACTTATAAATGTAAAAGTGATAATATATAGCATTTAGGATAAGAGTCTAAGGCCAATCCCTCTATTCTTACCATCTAATTTTACCAATACACTTCTGATGTGAAAACTGATCAGCTTATTCTTAGACACCAGAAGAACTATCACTACAAGGAAGTCTCACAAAAGTTTTGTTTATAGAAATTAAACCTTTGACAGTTTCTCTCTACATATAGAAATAACACAAAAAAGTAAATATTTCCTCTTGTTGCTGCACATTTGCAAAAAATCAGATTCTAGACATGGAAAACTATAACAAATTTATAAATTTTCCAAGTTTAGAATCAAATTATTGGGCAGTCGTCTTACAGTCAGAGACATCTTAGATTCAAGTAAATATGGTAAGCGAGTTTTGTTTATGGCTATCAAGCTTAACTTGACAACTTTACCAAAACTCACTTAAATCTAGAACACAAGGGAGCATGAAAACAAATATGCAGAAACAAAATCTTTTTATTATTTACTTCAGTAATATTTATTTATTATTTCTATATGTAGAGAGCAACTGTCATGACACCCACCCACACCTATACACCCACACACACACACACACACACACACACACGTGTATATATGACTGCCCAACTTCAGACACTTCCTCAGTCTGATGAAGGGTGTTTGTACCTGAAAGCTTGCAAAGAAGAATTTTTTAAGAGGTGCACCAATATATCTGTCCAATATTGGATCAGCACTGCTATAAAGTAAATTGACTATATTGGAAATTGGCCCGATGTGGCTGAAAATTTGGCCGATAAATGCCCGTGCGTGCGTGCAGCTG
>NW_005841846.1:414733-434307 GCF_000455745.1 Alligator sinensis | reverse complement strand
GAGGGCTGCAGCCACCCTAAATTTGTCCATAGCCCCCAACCCATCCTCCCAGTGACACCACCGCCCACCATGAGCACAGTGCAGCCCAGCCTCCCCTCCCCCACCAGGAAGAGCCTGGTGCGACCATCAGCCCACAGCTGCAGCCCATCCCACCCCACCCCGATCCAGGACACATGCCCCAGCCATGGTGCACTCAGTGGTGGGAGCCGCTCAACTGGATGAGCCATGGTTCCACCCCACATCCCGCCCCGCCCCGGCTGGGCAGCACCTACCCCAGACCCAACTCCACACAGTGGAGTGCTGCCATGACAGCAGGGACTGAGGGGCTTGGGGTCGGCTCCCCCTGCCCCACACCCTCAGCCCTGCTTCTTGGAGGCAGAAAGGGATGGAAGGGATAGACAGGCATGGTGGAACGCCGCCATGACAGCAGGGATGCAAGGGATAGTGCAGAGGAGCCACCCCACCTCCCAAGCCCTGCTCACTGGAGGTGGCAGAAGTGCGGGGTGCTGGTGGCGTCCCGCTGGCCTCATCCACTCTGCTCTAGCCTCATCACCACGTCCAAGGGGTGGCCTCATTCCCCTGCCCCCTGCAGCCCTGCTCCTTGGAGGCAGTGGCAGCACTGGCCAGCTTTGTTCCCACCATCATGGTGGCACTCCTTCTCCAGCCAAGGGGGACATAGGGGATGGACTGGCACAGCGGAGCACCACCATGATGGAAGGGATGGAGTGTGGGGGGAGGCCAGTGCTGCACAATCAGCACCTTGTGCCACCACCACCGAGGAGCAGGGCTGGGGCAGGGGCCCAGGCCACTCCTTGGATGTAGTGGTGGCGCGGGGTGCTGATGGCAGGGCAAGCTTTCCCCTCCTCCCCCTCTCCTGAACATGCATGTATGTGTGTGGACAGTTGCTCTATCTAGAAATAGTAATAAGTAAACATTAAATATTATTAAAGTAAATAATAAAGTAAATATTTTCTTCCTTTCATTGCTGCACATTTGCTTTCATGGTCCTTTGTGTTCTATATATAGATATATGTATATATACTTATATATGTATATGTGTGAACACACACGCATACACACATAATATATATCAGGGGTAGGCAAAATGCGGCCCACAGACTGGTTGCCGCTTGCCAGGCCATTCTATCCAGCCCACGGGGCCCCTAAAAAATCCAGGAAAAGAATATTTATCTGCCCTGGGCTGCCTGTCATGCGGCCCTCGATGGCTTGCCAAAACTCAGTAAGCGGCCCTCCACCCAAAATGATTGCCCACCCCTGATATATATGAATAAAACAAAGCTTTTGTAACACTTTTTCTCACAGTAATAGTTCCCCTTCTGTCTAAGTATAAGCTGATCAGTTTTCATACCTAAAGGTTTATTGCTAAAATTAGATGGATTGGCCTTAGACCTTTATCCTTAATGCTATACATATCCACCCTTACAATTTCACTTCAGTAGTGAAAAGTTTTTATGGACAGCATTGACTTAGTAGCTAATACCATCAATGTTGCCATGCTCTCAGGAAACAGAAAAGTTCCCTTTCAAAGTTATTAAAAGCCTAAGTGGAACAACTTCATATGGCATTTTGTGAAGGTTATAAATATCTGCAGTTCTTGAACTTCTGAGTTATTGCCAAAGCACTTTCATCTCATCTTGTGGCTGCAGGTAGACATTCCTCTAACCCACACACACTCAAATGATATTATTTTATATAACACACAGTGTTAGCACCAACTCTGCTAAAATACCATCTACATTTAAAACTACTAGAATCAAATCACAAAGGATATCCATTCTTATGCTTCCCTCTTCCTTTTTTGCACTGCCATATATCATATCATAATACTCTACCACACCGTACCATATTGTACCACATCAGGTTTGAGAGGTATGTAACATATATACAACTGGCTTCTTAAATGTTCTTTGGCCCTGTAGTTAGGAAAGTGCCTCTACAGAAGCAATATCATGAGAAAAGTGAACTGATCATTTTTCCATCAGAATTGTACAGAAAAAGCACTACATCAAACATGAAGTTAGTTAACCTACCAAAATGTAAAATTACTAAGCAATAACTAAGTAACAAAGTTTGCTTTGCCACCTAAAGAATTTTTAAGCTATTAAGGCAAAGGCAACAATTAACAGATCTTTTAACTACAGTCTATATTTTTTTAACCAAGCCAGAAACTGGTCAAATAAAGTTTGTTTTTAAAGAGGAGTCCAAACAGTTCTAACAAAGAGAACAAACTTAAGAGATGTTTGCAGTTAGTGTCCACCAAGAGATAATAGTCTTAAACTACAAATGGAAGTCAGTTTTTCAAAAAGCTTTGTAACAGTAAGGTTTAGATTTCAGTGATTAAAAGGAAAAGATACATTTATACTGGGTGGTCAAAAATGTAGGCTTTTCTGCTTTCTGTTTTCCAAACAGTAATTGTTTAGTTATCTGAAAAAAGTAAAACATCGTAAGACTACAGAGGTGAAGAGAAAGCAAGCTTCTTCCATCTTGTAGCCCTTACCAATGACTGAAAATTTAAACCAAGCTTGTTGGACAGATGTTGAACTCATAAATAGTTTAAAATGTCTATAACTGGTTGAATATTTCCTTTAGGAAAACAATGACAACAGTTTTCTTGGACCATGGATAAGAAATACAGTAAAAGCCAACAAAATGAATCTCACTAGGCCAATCTAGCTATATTTGCTGTCAAGTTTTTCAGTTGCTACCAAATGCTGTGCAGCCTCCTCAGTTCTTAGTGGAAGTTAAAATAGTTAATCATGTAAAATTATTAGCTGGGAAATTTTTCAAAAACTGAAAAAATAGCCCATAACTAAGAGTTTAAATTTAGATTTTATAACATTTATGATTTTTTTCTATACATTTTAGTTATTTACACTGATAAACATACTTTGCAAGCACATAAATAAAGGCATCACTAAGCCTTTAATGGAGTATTTTTCCTCCTTGATTTGGCTCTTCGTGTGTACCAGGAAAATCTTACAATCTCAGGATGGCCAGACTTGTTTCTAGTAATCAGTTAAACATCTTTTTAAAGTACACTGCAAACACTTGCTGTTTTCTATGTAAAGAAGTCTAATGGGAAGCTTCAGACATATATTAAGGAAACAGTCAAGGAGGAAGGAGGAGGGGCTGCCTCCATGATATACAAAAAGTATATCAAATATTAACTTCTGCTAGCATACTTTTAATGAGACACTTTCCAAGAAAATGAACGTGTTACAATTCAGTTCTTTCCTTGCCTCTTAACCAAGTCACAGATTGTGAACTAAGGAAGAGAGGCAAGGCTTTTCTAGTGACATCTTTTAATGGACCAAGTTGGAAGAGCAGACCAAGTTGGTATAGTTGGAAGAGCTATTGGACAACTTTTGGGCATCAGGTGCCCTCTCAAGTCTGAAAAAGAAGCAGATGCAGGCTGAGCTAAACATCAACGACTCCATGCAAATAACAGTCTGCTTGGAGAGATGGAGGAGTGCTATGAACTACAAATGAAGAGGTGTAAACAGGTATAACCTCTTAATTCCTAGTTCACAGCTCTCCATCCCTCCAAGGAGACTATCTGCATTTGCATAGAGTCCTGCAAGATCTTAGACACAGATGACATTTTATTCCATTCAAGAATTTTGCTGTTGATTGCAATGAGGCCAAGATTTCACTGTGTATGTGTTTATAATGCAATTAATTTTGAGGATTAAGAGCACCAGCATTACTTTGACTCTAGCTGCTGTCATCTGTTATTCAGATCCAAATTAAGTGTTGTGCCTGCTAACGATCCAGCATGAATCCAAATAAATCTGTAACACAGCCACACAGACTGTATTAGAATATCAGGTTTGTATATTATGTAGATGTCTGCTGTTCCTTTATATATGTGATTAGCAGGGATCCTGTTTTTTTTCCCCCCCGATTAAAAATAAATAAATTAAAAAATCGCAAATTTTGATAAAAAAATTGCAAATTATCTAATAAAAAACCAAAATCTGTTACAGGTTTCCCTTGATTTATGCGTTCCCACAGAATGGCGCATAAATTAAATTTGCATGAAGTGAGCCCACTTTATAATGTAACAAATAGGGATAGGTTCCCATGGCGGTGAGGGAGGGAGGGAGTGAGGCTGGGACTAGGGAAGGGGCGGGGAGATGGGTGCTGCTCCTAGGGCTACACAAGGGAGCAAAGCATAGGGAACAGAGAGGCGCTCACCCCAGACCCTGCTACAGCGGCCCTGGGAGCGGCTGGTGCCAGCTCCCTGCAGCCACTGGGCTGCACCGTGCTCCGCCTGTCCCCCTGCGCCTGGGCTCCAACTGTCCCCACTCACCCAAGCTCCTGGGCTGCACCATGCCCTGGTGCAGGCAGCTGGTGTCGGCTGCTGCTGGGGCCACTGCAGCAGAGGCTGGGGTGAGTGGAAAAAAGCAGAGCCCCGGGCAGCACGGGGAGCAGCGCAGCTTGTCCGCACTCCCCCTAGCCCCTGCTGCAGCAACCCTGGGAGCAGCCGGCACCAGCTATGGAGGAAACCGTCAGTAGGTGCAGGGGGCGGGGTGCACTTCTTGCTGCTCTGATCCTACTACTCGGCACAGCCCACCCCGAGTGCCAGGAAGAGGCCGGTGCTGCTGCTGGCCCCAGCTGGCAAGAGCCTGACAAAGCCCTGTAGCCCCACTGGCAGGGTGCAAAGCAGCAAGACTCCCCCTGCCCCAGTTCTTTCTACAGCTAGCGCCAGCCGCTCCTAGGGCTGGCACAGCAGGGACTAGGGGCAAATTGCAAAATTCATGGGCTTCTCTGGTAAAACGAGAGAAATCTGCTAGAAGGTAAAATCCGCGGTTTACTCTGTTTTTCCATGGGAAATGGAAAACCTGGATCCCTGGTGATTAGTGAATAGGCAGGATATGACTTGGGAAGATTCCACATACTTTTCAGTGAATGGGGCAACAAAGTATCCCTGGGAAGAACACTGTTTTACTTTACAGAGTTCTCTATTCAATGTTAGGGCTGCTTTCCAATACAAGAAAACGTTCGTTACACCTATGAGCCTTCTTCTATGAAACCTTTAAATACTAAAAATGAGTGAAGCGTTTCCTTTTTACAAAAAAAAAATACATGCAGGTCCTCAACAGAGGCATATGTCAGAACATCTGTGCCCTGGGCTAGTGACAGTTGTTGCACTGTCATCATCAGCCAGGCTGACAGTACAGTAGCTGCTATTTTTGCACCCTTCTCTTCCCAACTCAGCCCCTAGGGCTGGTGCCCTGGTTCTGCCCCCAGCTATGCTACTGGTCCTCAAATACAGCCTCCACACAAACTTCTTCAAAAATTAATTTAAGGGAACCTTTTCCCAATATTCCCTATAACTCAAATATTCATCAGCCTCTTTAGAAGATCACGACACAGTTGACCAGGAAAGATAATTACATTATAATTTACTCCTGATTTCACTCGCACACATTTTGACCTTTGATATTTTAAATTCAGGAATGAATTAAGTTTTACTGAATCATCATTAGTAACAAATCAGATGGACCCATCTAACAAGATCCATAAACCTAAGCAATTACTGAAGTCTGAACTGTTAGGGACACTAGTGCTGGAGATGCAGGGAGTAAGATTCAGAAAGATTCCAATTTCTATTTGAAGTCTTTAGAGCTTATCCAAACCAAATCTCTTAGTAATTATCACCAATCTTCAAAAACTTTCTTGAAAGTACATCTCTTTGACAAACAAAAGAAAAGAGATTTTTTTAGACTTCTGTTTACTAATCCTCTTGGCAATCTTGTCTACTAATTACAATGATCTTGTATCACACTATGGCTCTGTGCCTTTTAAAATCTGCGCACAGCCATTTCCTTCAAGCACGCTGTCACGAATCTCCGATTAGCAGTATTATCTTAATTTTATGAACAGCAGGTTAAGTCTGGTTTACCTGTATAAGCACATTTGCTGACCTACTTTGCTTAATATGATTTTCCAAAACAGAACCAAACAAAATCTAGCTGCTACCCACAACAATTCTCTTTCAGCTTAAAAAACCCACAACTAAACACCTCTATTTACAAATAAGAAACTGTTTAAATGGGGGCTAAGGTTAAAATATGTTTCAGTGGGTACATCTACAAGTATAATTAATGCACACAAACTCTGTAGCATATTGCTCTGGAGTTTTTTGCTCCCAGGACACCATTTGAACATGTGCCCAGGAGCAAAAAGCTCTGGAACATATTGCTCTGGAGTTTATTTCTGTGCAGCATGTGGAGCCTAGTTGGAGTAGCCCAGGCTGTCAGGGAACCCGGGGATTCAACCTGCCAGCCAGGGCTGCTCTGACCGGGCTCCACAAGCTGCAGAGGGGCTAGCTGAGGCATCAGGATGCTTCACTGCAGGGGATGCCTGCTTGTTAGCCCTACACAAAAGCACCCTCATGCCTCATCCAGCCCCTCCACACCACGTGTTGCCCAGCTGGAGCAGCCCTGGGTTAGCAGGCTAAAGCCCTAGGTTCCCTGTCAGCCAGAGCAGCATCTACATATGAGGTGCTACGCATGAAAAAGCTCCGCAACAGGGCAGTACTTGTATTTTACAAGTACTACCCTGCTGCAGAGTTTATTAGTTTTGTGTGCCCTAATTGGGGCACAAATGTAGATGCTGAGACGTATACTGTGCAGTAAATTAGTCAACTGTACAATAAACATCTCATATAGACACACCAGTGGAACCTCAATAATATCCCCAATTCTTTTCCCATACTTATAAAAATTCAAATCCTAAAAATCTGGTAATGAATGGTTAAAGGATCTAACCAGTTGGGGTTTCTCCCATCTCTTCTATTTTAAAAAGTATGCAACTTTTGAGAGATATGCATCTTTAGTACTTTTTAGAGCAGTTGATGGATAACACTGAAATACATTTTCAAACGGAACTATTTCTAAAGAAGTTTTGTATTTCTAAATTTCCATTTTTAAGACGTCTAAAGAATTAAATAGTTTTGGTGTATAAGGACAGCAAGGGAGCCCTTCTTTGACAGACCACATCAAAACAGGACTCTCTCCTTAAATCTGTAGCAAGTCCATAAGAGACTTACGCTAGTTTGGGGGTCTGAGAAAGGGAAGAGTTATACTAAGATGGAAAATAAAATAGTAGATGTGGGAGGGGAAGAATTTTAATCACATTCAAAACTTCAAAGTATCTATAGGTATTAAGCAGATTCAAAAAACTTTAAAGTATCTATAGCTTTCTATCCAGAAAATTAAGCATTTTCAATTTTCCTGTGGTCCCCTGTGCCAAAAGCCATATATACCAGCAGAGTGTAAACTATTCTCTTCATACACCCTCTATATCCTGCCAATAGTCTCTTATCTCTTTAAAAACATGCTTATTCTAAACTTCACCCCCCCAGTTTTAAGACCCAAGGGCTCCATGTACCACTTGCCAAATCCTCAAGGTCCAGTTCATTACCTTTCTGGTGTTGTCACTCCAATTACCCACTCCCCATGCCCCAAACCTTCTATATCAGTCCTTCCCTGGATCAGCAGAGAAAGAATGCAGCAGCTTAACATTTTAAAATACATTAACTTTATATATATATATATATATATATATATATATATATATGGAAACAGATTTATAAAGGTAAAATTTTGACCACAGCCAAAGGTTGCAGAAAAAAAAAAAAAGGGTAGGTGAAAAAGCATCACTTCATGATGCACTCTCCTGAGCATTTCCCCATCCTGATGCAGTATACAATTTAACATAATGTTTTATCTTGGATTTCTTCAGCCTAATTCAAAAACAAATAAGAAAAGATGGTAAATAAAACCAAAGCTTGGTTTGTTTCAGCTGAGAACACCTGGAGTCCTCCAATTACAAAATGTCTTGTAAGCAACAACGCAAATGGGAGGTTCTCTAACTGTTCTATACAGCCTACATTGATTCTGAACTCCTGAACCTTTTTCAGACTGGGAAAGATTAGAGAGGAACAGAAAGTAATCTTAACTGTAACCCCTCTTTTTATCCCTGCTTTAGGCAAGTCATTGTCTGACTACCTAAGGCTAGAAACAGATGTTGCCAAATGAAGCAGATCAGCTGTGTGCTAGGATGTGTCCTGGCACAGCTGATCCACTTCACTGTTGAAACACATGTTGCCCACTGCCCTGCTTGTTGATTTGAATGAGTGATGTGTTCCCCACTTACAGAGACACAACATGGGAATCTCTGGTGCTCATGTCTGTAAGCAGGGAAACCCCAGCTGAGATGACCTGGAGATTGCAGGGCCATGTCACTTTAGGTGGGGAAACCCTAGCTTTTCCTGCTTACGAAGATATGCTCCAGAAACTGCACCTGGGGCAAACAGGGCTGCAACACAGTCTTGAGGGGCACCTGGAAAACCCTAATAGGGGAACCCAGACAGGTGCTCCTAGGGTTTGAGGGTCCAGTACTGCCTACCCCAGGAATGGGAATTCCCAGGGCAAGCAGGACTGAGCCCCTGAAGCACTGGGAGTGCCTGCCTGGGGTGGCTAGAGCACAGGCAGCTCTAGGCTGATCACACTCTCCCACCATAAATCTAACCGATGTCTGTTGCAATAAAGTAGCACAAATTGATACTACTTACATCACAAATTAATACTACTTATGCCACATACGTTAGGCATTTGTGTTGCAACAAAAGGTAGAGCTATAACTTTTATAAGTTATAGGTACTTTGCCTTTGTGCCACAAGTGCCACATTTTTATAGCAGCACAAAGGTGTCATCTGTTTCCGCCTTACAAAAGTCATACAGATTCTACAAGATGATCTTGCTATTATAGAGCCTAGCAATTCTCCCAAGAGTCTTCCCAAATTCTAAACTATATTTATTCACAATGAAGGCGATAGCTCTTGAGCAACCAACAGAAGGAAAGATCAAGATTGAAGGCACAAATATTTTTCAGACAAAATGAAGCAAAGAGAAAACAGAAAACATTTCCAAAAAATCAGTAACAAAAATTTTCTGAACTTTAGAGTGTTTTCTCATATTCTTCCAAAGTTTAAAGAAATATCCCATCCTGGCATGAAATGTGATATATAAATTTTCCGAGCAATTCCTTTTGTGAAAGTTTGTTTTGGGACCCAAAAATTAGTTTTATAAAGTTTCAGCCATAGCTACAAAGGATATTGCTACTTCATAATAAAGTAAGATATTTTCAAGAAACAAGAATATATAACATTTAAAAACTTTTAACTGTATAAAATGAACATTTTTAATTTATAAATATTAATGAAAACGTGCATATTTCAAAGGATGCAAAAGAAAGAATTTTTTAAAAATGTGTATGGTACACAGGAATTTTAACAAGAACAGGTATCCCTCATATTCTCATGACAACCTTGAAATGTTAAATATGATCCCTTCTGTCTTTTGCATAAAAAGATTCATTAAAATGACTTTTAAAGTGGATTATTTATTTTCAGCACCTGTAAGAAAACCAAGAGTATCAAACGATCCCCCAGAGAGAATTAATTCTAGTGTCTAGTTAACAATAACAGGGATTTAAAAAAAACCTGAATAGTATAGTGGCGACATCTTTTTAAAGGAACACTATCTTGCCTTAGATATGTTTGCATCCTAATTAAGCATACCTCACAAACATATCCTGAACACCAAAAAAGACTGAAACATTAGCAGCTTTCTGGAATAAGTCTTACAAAAGTCTCAAGATCAAGTTATTTTCATGCAAACTAAAATATGTCCATAATGATTATGATGTCCCTTACTAAACAGGTATGTTAGGAGCTGAAGAACACTCCAGGTTCCTGAAAACTGTTTCCAGAAATATAGCATTTGGTGTCTCTGCTTTAAAAATAGTGGTTTTAACATTATTGCTGGTCTCATCGTCTACTGGCATCTTAGATCAACAGATATCTTTGTTCAGGACACCTGTCATTGTTATCTTATTTAACATCAACCAATCCTGAAAGCATCCCTTTTAGTATTATTTTTAGATAGACAATTTTATTGTGTAATATTGCTGCATTTGCTGTTAAGCAGCTATTGCCTTTTTGACCTACAGATATCTGCATTTCAGGAGTAAGAGAACTGATTCTTGTATATAAACTATTTGCATGTTGGGATATGGACAAGGGTTTAGAACTTACCATAGAACAGCTGAAATGCAATAACTGTTCCCGTGCCTGCCATTATCCCATGGTAATGAAATGGTAACAAATGAAACAGGGGTAAGTTGCCCTGGTTTAGTTTTTACAGTAACTGTTGTGCAGCTGCAATTATCCCATAGTAAATGAAACTCATTACAGGCAACCCTCTCTTAGCACTTTTAATTGGTTCCTGAAAAACCAAGCATTAAGCAAAATGCAAGTTAAGCAAAACTGCAAGCATCTGATGACCCAAGATGGCGACTGCAATTGTTTTTAATGACCCAAGATGGCAACTGCAAGTGTGTGAGGAAAGAGAAGAGCCCCAGAGAAGTAAATTGGTCCCACTGAATTGCAAAGAACATCGCAGGGCTCCTTCCTCACCTGGTGTTTCAGGAAGGCGGGGGAGTCAGCCAGAACTCCAGGATAGAAGGAGACCCAGGGCAGGCAAAAAGGGAACACCAGAAACCGGAAGTGGCTGATTCAAGCAGAGCGATGGCGAGGATAGCCAAAGGCACTGAGAATGCAATGGAAATTGGGTTTAAGAGAAGCAGAAGTGGAGGGAGCTGCTAGGGGAATGAACCCTGAAGGAAATGCCCAGAGAGAAACTGAAACTGCCCAGGTGGCAGTTAGAAGGTACCGTAAAGACCCTAATGGCAGGGCTGAAAAAAAAGGGTACCATAAAGCTGGGAATATTAGGGCAGGAGAAGTGCCAGCTTGTTTTCGTTCTCCTTTTCGTTAGAGTGAGAGGGAAGTCAACCCAGATAGATACTGGGTTTGCAACTATCAGGACAACAGGCCAGTAAAAGAACTGGCTAGGATTAATGGCAGGTCTGTGCAAGGCTCCAAGCCAAGTAAAGTACAACCGAGCCTATCGGGGCTATTGATTAGCCAGACCTAGAGACCCACAGAGCATTTGTACTGCTCGGAGGCAGATTGTTGAGACTAATGAATTAACAACCAGTGGAATGGGCGAGGGCGTAGGGGTTGGTGGAGCCCTTACTACACTAAGACAGATTTCAAGAGTGAAAGTGTCAAAACCCACACGCCCCAGCATTCTATTTTCTCCCGTAACAATAAGTCGTGGCAGGCGAGATCATGGACGTGTGGGAGAGTCCAGCAAGACATTGCGGTGGACTTCGGCCTGCTAGCCAAGGTGCTACAACTGTCTTGGTGCAGAAGATAGAGTAAGAAAGAAAAAAAGAGAAAACCACTCAGACAAGGCGATGAGCACCAGAGATTGACAAAAAACATAGAATGATAGAGACAAGCCTCTACCCCAGATAGGGGCGGGGTTTTGGAGTGAAAGCCCGCCATTGGACACAGCATTATAACAAAACTTGCTGTGTGCTAAGTGAAATCAGTTATCAATTTAAAATGAGCATTATAGTGAAATAGCACTAAGCAAAACACTGTTAAGTGGGGTTGCCTGTATCTCTCACTTGAATTGTATCCGGTACTCATATCTGAAGCTGAACAAATTTGTAAATGCTTTGGGAGTGTGATGGCAGTTATTTTATGTAGACTGTTCACATCTCTTTGTTCCTAAATCCCAGTAAAAATGCCAAAATTTTAGAGGCCATATTCACATTCTGTTCTCCCCTACAAAACCCTTGTTTCATCCAAAACTCATTCCTTTCCTGGAGTTTATCGTCTTCTTTGGTTATAAACAGACTAGACATGTCTCAGAACCTTGAACAAAACTGTTCTCATGAAAAAATTTCTGTATAATTTTACCCAAGCTGGTTTAACTTGAGGCTTCTCTCTTTAGGGCTCTTATCTGTCCCTCTGAGTAAAGAGGGATGCTCAGCCCTTTATATCACTGAGCTTGTTATAATGAGAACTATTTGGTTTCAGTAAACAGGTGGGTCAATAAAACAACTCTGTACCATCTTTAAAATATTGTAAACCGGGATACCATTTTATACTCTGACATTAAAAAAATAACTTCTCCTGTATTTGTAAATCTTCAATACATCTGCAAGTCGCACTTAAATAATACAGCTCAAATTGAATGGAAATAGATTGTTCAGGTAATAAATGACATCATTATCCTTCCTATATGCAACACAAAGGAAAGGTTCAATGCCAAGTGTTAGTTTCATGTTACATTAGATCAGTAATTCAAAAGTTTCACTCTGTGGCAAAAGATCTAGTTTTCCCATGGAGACAAGGTTAAATGCCAGATAAAGGATTTGCTGTTTGAAAATTAGGAAAACTGATGCCTACAAGCTGATAAAGCTCTAGAGAGGTAACCTGAAACAATCAATTATCTAAACCCAGAACAATACTTTAACTTTCAGCACCCTAAAAACATCTACAGGGATAACATGAAATGGATTACATTCTATTTATATAAGGCAAGAAAAAAAATACACTATCATATGCCATTTCCACATGGGGTATGGAACTGCTATGCTGCTCTATATCACGTCAGTATACCTTTTACTTTTTCAACTGACATAAAGAAAGAGGAGACTAGTATGTGCTTTCAGCTAAAGAGGCTACTATTTTGCTACTAAGAAGTATCTTTTGCTTGCAGTCAAATATGCATTATGTTATAATAAATTAATCTTTTAACAATATAGTTTTAAAAAGTAGGTTTCTTTGAAATTCTTCTTGAAAAGTAATCTGTCTACAATCAATGAGATTTTGTGAAAATTATTAAAATGAAAAGGGTTTCAAAGCAGTGCTGTACTTAGCTTCCTTGGTTTATATTTGGCTTCAGGCTTATTTAATACGCTTCCACGTAGATAAAAGTAGTATAATTTTGTCTTCATGCTGGGTGGCCAAAAGGTTAAACATCAAATTCTTAGTTGTGGGAAAATCCCAAAGTAGACAAAACTATTTTGATGCTTGGAAAAGTTATATTTCTAGCAAAGACTACTACGATGTTGTGCAGCCAAAAGCCATTACTTGCTCCCTCTTAACTGTGAGTGAAGGACACTGTTCTATAAAAAATATTTATAAGCATAACAAGCTGTAATGTACTTAAAATATTGTGAAAAAGGTCTTGTTCACAGCAGACTCTTATATGGGACATCCTCGTGAAATCAGTGTTTAGCTTTAACGATATCTATTCTAAAAAAATAAAAATAAAAACATTAGCATTAAATAATTTATTTAGTACTCATATAGAAGAGCTATTTACCCTACAGTAGTACAAGAGGTAGTCTATATCCATCCTATTACGTGTGTATATGCACCTTGTGCATGAGACCAATATTTGTTTTAATAGCAATGTCCATAGGAGCCTTGAATGCTTACCCATCTTTGTCTTTCTCTTTGAAGACTCTGAGGGCAGAGTAGTCTCAATCTTCCTGGAGGCCTTTTGTACTTCAAGGCCTGTATCGTTGAGGATTCTTAAAAAGGAAACAGAAATCGAATCATGAGAGCTACACTGACAACATCTTGAAGAAGTTCACTTACTGAAGAATAAATAATCACTCTTTTTTCTTCAAATACATCAGCACAGATCCCTTTTATGCTGACTGTCAAGCAGTATCCTATTGGACAAGGAGGGAAGAGTTTCAGTGACTGCTGTACTGCTTTTCCAAATTTGACATCTGACCCAACTGTCACATCAACTGTATAATGTTTGAAAAAAAGAATTAGTGAGTTGCTCTATATAGCTGATTCCTGAAGAAGGCAGCTGAACCAGCAGCTTATTGAAGAAGGCATATATTGCATTTGCCCTGAAAGAGTTTCCCTTGGCATTTGAAGGAAACAAAGACATTTTGCACAACGGAAATATGCCATGCGATCTACTTGGAAATTCACTGCAATGAAATAATATTGCCTCTGATGCCAGACTGAGTCATCAAGATGCAGTTTGAAAATACTTTCTGTTAAGGAAATGATGGTCTTCCTAAGAAAAAGCTCCACAACATTCAAAGTATGCAGCTTCTTATTCTGGCACTGAATGACGCTTCACAAACAATATTAGTAATCAAAGTAGCTCAGGTTGAATTCCTAGACCCTGAATTCAGCCATTAGGCTGAATTCCTAGAATCTGTCCCTTGTCCTTTGAAGAATTGATAAAGTGGTACGAAGCTTGCAGTTCACTGACATTTTGTAATAAGGTAACAGCCACAAGAACAACCATTTTGATAGAAATGTGGTATGTAAAGTAAGCACTCAGATACTGATTCCAACAAAGGCTCCAAAATTTTAGGATTATGTCAGAGTCATGTCTCTGATGGAGGACAAACAGGAAAGAGGCATCTTGAAGAGTTATCCTATATGGCATTATAAGATGAAGTCAGACAGTACCTGAATGTGACATGAGGTATCACAGATACATGTACAAATGAGGTGAAAATTATGGAAGTCAAATGTTCACCAGAGTGTTTCAGGAGCAGCATGGCATCCAGAATCTTCTATGGTATAAATCTAAAGGGTCAATATTGCTCTACATTGCTTAAATAAGCAAGCTGTCCCGTATCAGAGGAGTCGGTCTTTCTAGGGCAAAGTTTCTCATACAATGCAAAAAACTCATGAACTTGTAGAGAGCTGTCAATAGTAATTAATCACCCAACAGTCAAACTGTTGGGTGCAAACAACTGCAGGTCTGAACGCATTATTTCACCTTGATTCTGAAATATTCTGGGAAAAATAGGCTGGAGAAGATGGGGGGAAGGCGGGCTCAACAGATATCTGTAACAAATTCAACAGAAAAACTTTATGACTTCATATGATGACAGAAAGAGGCACTAATTTTCAAAGGACTGACACATACTCTATTGACACAGTGACACATACTCTAAGAATATTTAAGTTTGTATTGATATTAAAAAAGTAGTTGTAAGAACCTTTACTATTAGTAAAGTCATAGGCAGTCAGACCCAGTGGTTAGACCATTGGGGAAAAGAAGAATCCAGAAGTGGAGCCCCAGGTACCCAAAGAAAGAGGTAATTCCAGGAACAGTCAAAGGTACGGGCCAAGTCAGAGCTCTAGAATCAAGTTACCAAAGCCAAGAGGAAATTCCAAACAGCCACAGTCCAGAAAAACAGATAAGCAAGGTCAGAAGTCAGACCCTAACTGACTGTTGTCTGTAAAAGCCAGCACAACATAGTCAATAGTATAAGCATAAGGTTTTGTTGCTCAGACTTGATGAAGCTCATCGAATTCTATTCCAACTATACAGTTGGTCCAATAAGATATCACACTAAGAAATCTTTGCCTCTTGCATAATTCCTGGACCATTGGAGCCATAACATTGCTAACACAGGGGTTCCCAAACTGTGGTACATAAGACATCTCTGGGAGTATGTGGGAGAAACTGTGTATGGCAGACTTAATTTTCAGTATAATAATTGGCATGCAAGGGGTTAAAATATAAAATGTATGTTTTTAGGGGTACATGGGCAACTGGTAAATCTGGAAGGTGGTATGCAACAAGAAAAAGTTTGAGCAACTCCACTCTAACGCTACCATAATTATAGAGTAACGGAAAAATGAGGTGAGGGGGGAAGTCAGGAGGTCATCTAATCTAATCACCTGCTCAAGGCAGAATGATCCCTGTCTAAACCACAGGGATATGAGGCAGTAAATTTTCCAGAAAATTTCTCCATGGGAAATTTTCCATTTCTAAAAATTCATTGTTTCATAAAATTAATTAGTAACAATGACTGGATGCCAGTACAATATTAGGCAAGCTTGGCAGTTTCAAAGTTGTAATTAATGTTTTTCAGGTGATTATGCCTAGGAAGCGTGAGAGAGAGTACATATATGTTTTACTGACTTCTAAACAGGAGGGTAAATACACTCGCATAATAATCCAAACCAAAAATCAAATTATGAATTCATCTAATTGGCGAATACAACAAAGACAATATTGGCAAACTACAAAGCGATCGTGAAAGTATTCAACAATCATCATGTTGCTAATCAGATTTTGAAGAAATTACAGAAAGAGAAGCAGGGGAAGGAAAGGGCACCTTTATTGCCAGGAGAAACTAGATGGGGCTCTGCTACAAAGTGTTTATATAGTTTGTTGCACACAAAGAACTGTTTGCAGTGTGCTTCAATACAAACAAAGTAGCCCAAATTATTCCTGTGAACATTCAGAAGCAGATTCTCGACAACAATGTGTGTTCTGGATTCGAGTTCAAGGAGCACTCAATTTGCTACTACCAGTTTCAGTGGCTATCAAGGAACTTGAAGGAGATACACCAAGCCTTTCAAATATTCCAGAGATATTCAGACAACAGAATGAAAATCTAATTGATCTTTTGCCTTCTTCACCTCTATCCAAAAAAAGTCGTAGTAGTAAAATAAATGTTTACTAAGAGATCTGAGTTTTGCTTTCATCCAGTTCATCTGGCAGCAAATCTTTTGGATCCTCAACACAGAGGACAGCATTTATCAGAAGATGAATTATCTACTGCTCTTGATACAATTATGGAAGTAACTAAGAGTGTCCCCAACATCGACAAAAGAGCCGTGATGACAGACATTGCTGAGTACCGTGCAAAAGAAAACTTTGGAGCAAAGACATCATTTGGCAGGCAGCAGAGACTATGTCTCCTCTCACATGGTGGAAGGGCTACTGTAACATCTGACTGTTGTCCAGGATTGCTCTAAGGATCTTACGAATTCCACCAACAGCAGCTTCTTGTGAATGGAACTGGAAGGCTTTCAGCAAAATCAAGACAAAAAAGAGGAATAGACTAACAAATGAATGCACCACTAAGCTTGTTTCCATTTCTCAAAATCTCTTGCTTCTGAAGAATCAGGCAGAGGCACAATTAAAGAAGAAGATGCACTGTGATGAAAAGTTGCCCTTCCCCACAGACTCATTGGTAAAACCGTCCTTTAGCGAAAGAGAATGTGGTTCAAGTATTTCTGAATCAGATTTGCCTCAATTTGATTCTGAAATGGAACTAATAAGTAGTGCGAATGATTCTATAGATAGTGACAGTGAAAGTGGAGGTGCTGCAATGACCCTAGTAGAAGAGAGTTAAACTCTGTTGAAGTAAATGAGTGAACAACCATGGCATATAATGCACAATTCTTTGGGTGTGCTAAAATTAGCATGTCAACAATTTTCAGTGCCTTCATTTTTTTTTAAATTTAAACAAACATTGTAAGGGTAGTACATGCTATTGTGTATTGTCTTTACATTTTTGCAAGTATTTCAACTAAAATAATTTCTTTCTACATAAAGCTTTGAATTTTTAACATTTAAACCACATTAAGTGTGCTGTATTTAATTTTTTTCTAATCAAATATTTCAGTTCAAATACTTGTAGCTATTAGGACATAAAATTAACATGGGGGTACTCTTTAAGTTTTGTTTACTAAATATAAGTCAAATAAACATGCTAAATCAGATCACACTCTACTTAGGGCACTGGAAAATTTTCCAATTAAAAAAATTCTGGAAAACCCACATCTCTGCTACATCATCCTACGCAAGTGTTTGTCTAACCCAGGGATGGGAAAATACAGTCCATGGGCCATATCTGGTCCACCAGCTGATCCTATCCGACCCCTCCCTCTTATCCGGGAGCCAGAGGAGAGAGGGCTGCCCCCTGTGCTGCTCTGCTCTGCTGCAGCCAGGGCCAGGCCAGGCCACACAACACACAGACTCCTTCACCCCCCTGCATCCACGCACGCACCCCCCTGCCTGGTTTCCTATTGATGCTGCAGCTGTGAAGTCCTAGCACTGTGGCTACTGGCAGCCAGGCCTGCACAGAATGGGACGTGATGCAGTGCACTGAGTAGCTGTCCTGCCCATCCGCCCACCATTATAAGCTGCTGCTCCCACAGCACCACTAGTCTGTGCTGGCCACGGGGTGGAGCTTGGCCTGGGGCAGCTGCCCCTGACTTTCCCAGTGGGGCATGGTGACAGCAGTGGCTCTTTGCAGCGGGTGGGTGGGATAGCTACTTGTTGGGCTGAATTGCACCCTATACCACGTGAAGGCTGCCAGAGGCCACACTGCCAGGATTGCACAGCAGCAGCATGAACAGGAAGCTGGGCAGGAGGGGGTGGATGCAGGGGGTGGAGGAGTGGAGAAGTCTGCATGTTGTGCAGCCCAGCTTGGCTTCAGCTGCAGCACAGTGGAGCAGCACGGGAAACAATCCTCCTTCCTCTGGATCCCAGCTGTGGCTGGTAGGCTGGATAGGAAACAGGTTCAACAAGCATTTCCCTGCCTCTACCTGCACCCCTCCCTCATCAGCCCTCAATGGCTCACCCAGCCCTCCAACCCAAATAATTGCCCACCCCTGGTCTAAACTTTTCCTAAAAACTTTCCAGGGGGGAAGATTCCATCACCTCAATCTTTAATCTTTAGCTCTTCCTACTATCCAACCTAAACTTCTACTCCTGCTCCAAGTCCCATCACCCAGACAAACAGTTCACTTTCCTAACTTGAAAAGTAACTGAAGAGCAAATTTTCCTTTAAAATAAAGTTTCTTTGGATGCTTATCTTTTGAGAGAGATTTTGCAGGTCCAGGTCCAGGCTATGTCAACTATTCAAGAAGAACAATAACAAGGAACACAGGGCAAGACAATTATAAAAATATTTTAATTATTTTGGAAGAACCTGATAACTATACATTGCTAGTTTGGTTCAGATGTTGCCAACAGGGAGGCAGGAGCAGCCCAAAGATTGTATATTTCCATGAATTTGTAATACTAGATGCAGAAATTCATCTAATTTATATGACTGTTCTTAAAGGTCTTTCCAAGGTCTCTGCCACCCTCTTAAGAAGATTTTGAAAAACCTTATAAATCAACTACTGTTATACAGACTGCTGAGAGCATTGCTTCATCTGCTAGAGTATGAAAAGCCAAAAAGAACACAAGGCTATTTTGTTGTTCTAACTGTGCGGGCTGGGAGCAGTCCGAGGCCCTTTTTTCGTGCGGCGGACTGTGGCCAGCAGCCCGGACACACCGGGTCGGGGAAGACAGGCGGCACGCTAGAATTAGGCACAGATGCTTAGTGGTTGATTTAAGATTATTTTACTTACACCGAAGATGGTCGTGGTGCAGGCAGGAAAACTTGCTTGAGTTGCGGTTACAAAACAAAACAAAAAACTCAAACCTGCAGAACATAAGGGTACGTCGCAATGGGGTTTTGGCAACGGGAGATGAACAGAAACCTCAGGAGTACGTCGCAATGGGGTTTCGGCGACGGGAAGAAAAAACTGCAGGACTCGAACCCCGGGTAGAGCTCTGGATTCACTCACACGAAGTTTGCTAGGCTCCGTGGAACTTTGCGCGCAGGGAAGGGTACGTCGAGGGATCAGGCGGCAACGGGGAGAGGCGAGAGGTTGATCAGACCCCTATAGCCTTCTTGAAATACACGCTAGGTCCGATAGGCTCCGCAGCGCTTAGAGATCTTCACGAGATGTGAAGTTCTCCTCCTCCTGATGGTCGTGGAGTCCTCCAACTTGGGCGGAAACCACTCAAGCCTCTTATATGGCTAGCAAGCCAATCGCT
>NW_005841846.1:413533-414210 GCF_000455745.1 Alligator sinensis | reverse complement strand
TAATGGAAACCTAACTCATAGGCCAGTTGCCATTGGCCTGCGTCCCCTAAAATCCGAAGTTGTCGCTTATTGAGTCCAGAACGCTGTAGGAGAAATCCAAACATGTATTGCTCCTCTGGTGTTATCTGTGGCAATGATGGAAGGTCGGATTCATGATGTCTTGCACCCTGAATCTCGGTTGGGTGTCGACGTTCCTGATCACTGGATAATCTTGGCTCCATCAGGATACGCAGTCATGACAATAGACGAAGAAGATTACTCACAGGTTGGTTCACCATTGGGTTAAGCAGAATCCGGAGGACGACGATGTTCTTTCGCCCATAAACCTCAAGAGAACTATCTATGCTGTGAACAGTCACTGGAATGGTTCCAGGATCTCGTAGATGACGGTGAGGCCATGGTCTTATTCGCTAGAGTGATGTCAGTCCCAGCGCACATGCACTGGGGTTCCAGGCACAGTACAAGACTCCGATGATTGCTAGCACGAGATGTTCTGCGCCGGTATGTTCTGGCCGTCCGTCATGCCATGCGTGGGCTTTCTGGCCGATCAGTCCTGCAACAAGCGCTGGCAGTGGAATAGGCCAGTGAACGTTAACCACTACCCTGTCGAAGTCAGTGACATGTCCTCTACTCCATGAAGCTTGTCTGACCAAGAAGTTTGCTTCTTCCTGGTTCAG
>NW_005841846.1:412531-413501 GCF_000455745.1 Alligator sinensis | reverse complement strand
CCAAGTTCCACGACCAAACGTCCCAACCATACAGCCAGAGTTTCTTCAGGTTGGATTCTTGATTCCCTGCACAAATCCTGTAGTTCAGTTCTGGTGCGAGCATAGTAGGCAGTAGCAACTCGGTTAGTTGTTGTTACAGGCTGAACTACTGCTGCGGGAGTCATTGCTGCTATTGCTTCAGGCAGGAGGGGCGGATGCACTCCTCCGCTTGATTCTTCCTTTCATCGGCATGAAGGCGTGGTCGCCGGAAACAATGCTGCATCAGTGGGCGGGGTCGCTGACTGAACTCTCGCGGGTTCCTCCGAAGCTCCACCCTTCTCTTCCGGTTCTTCCACGCGGTCTCCCTCTTGCTCGGCGCCATCTTGGCGTGGCGTTTCAGGATTCTCTTTCGCAGCCACTTCTTTGACCGCTCGAACGGCCATACGGGATGACTTTCTGGAGGCCTGTGCAGCAAAAATTCTGTGTTTAGGGAGCCAAGCCCCTAGGATTCAATAACCATCATGGTGCTCTTGTTAGGGATGAGCTGGCAAATTACTTTCAATAGTACCTGGCCAAAGACCATGAAGAAATCAGCAGGTCCAGATGCTCTCCACCCCAGGGTGGTGAGGGAGCTAGCAGGGGTTATTGCACGGCCCTTGGCATGGCTTTACAAGCGCTCATGGTGCTCAGGCCAGGTGCCAGATGATTGGAAGATAGCCAGTGTGGTCGCCATCTTTAAAAAAGGGAGGAGGGAGGACCCGGGCAACTATAGGACCGTCAGTCTTACCTCAATCCTGGGGAAACTCTTTGAGAAGATCATCAAGGAGCACATCTGTGATGGGCCGGCATCAGGGATGATGCTCAAGGGCAACCAGGACGGTTTCATTAGGGGCAGGTCATGTCAGACCAACCTGATTGCCTTTTATGATCAGGTCATTTTATGATCAGGTGTCGCCGTGGATGTAGTCTTTCTGGACTTCAGCAAGGCTTT
>NW_005841846.1:404683-412228 GCF_000455745.1 Alligator sinensis | reverse complement strand
AGTAGGAACCAGCAGCACATTTATAAGATGGGAAACTCCCTTCTTGAGAGCATGGAGGCAGAAAGGGATCTTGGAGTCATTACTGACTCCAAGATGAACATGGGTCGACAATGCGAGGTCACGGTCGGCAGGGCTAACCGGACCTTATCGTGCATCCACAGGTGCATCTCAAGTAGGGCCAAGGAGGTGATCCTCCCCCTCTACGCAACACTAGTCAGGCCACAGCTGGAGTACTGTATCCAGTTCTGGGCACTCCACTTCAAGAGGGATGTGGACAACATTGAGAAGGTCCAGAGGAGGGCCACCCGCATGATCCGGGGACAGCAGGGCAGACCCTACCATGAGAGGCTACGGGACCTGAACCTGTTCAGCCTTCACAAGAGAAGGCTGAGGGGGGACCTTGTGACCGTCTATAAACTCACTAGGGGGGACCAGAAGGGTTTGGGGGAGACCTTGTTTCCCTTAGCGCCCCCCGGGATAACAAGGAATAAAGGCCACAAGTTGTTGGAGAGTAGGTTTAGATTAGACATCCGTAAGAACTTCACAGTTAGGGCGGCTAGAACCTGGAACCAACTTCCAAGGGAAGTGGTGCTGGCTCCTACCTTGGGGGTCTTTAAGAAGAGGCTTGATGCCTATCTGGCTGGGGTCATTTGAGCCCAGTTTCCCTCCTGCTCAGGCAGGGGGTCGGACTTGAAGATCTACAAGGTCCCTTCTGACCCTATTTCTATGATTCTATGATAAGAAGGCATGACCAAGATTAAGCCATGCATAGGACACCTCATAACTGTAGAATGGATTTATCGTGAACAGTTGTTGGGGCATGCTCATCAGTAGTAGCAGGAAGGCAGTCAGCTGGAATGGAGGGAGATGGTTGTCAGGAATATGGAGTTGGCTGCGAGAATCAGGGAATGGTGGGGCATGATGCCAATGGGTTCATCTGGTATGAAGTTAAGAGAATGGTCAATCAAGATGGGCCAGGCTGCTTGATGTCAGTGGCATCAGAGTTCTGATGTCCAGATGGTGGGGCTTCTGAACAGAAGGACTCTTCCAACTTGTCTGGCTCTCAAAAATTGTATCATACAACAACTGTAACAGTCAGGCAGGAACAGAAGGTTTTTCCACAGTTGCTACTAATTTATACTCCTGTGGTAGGTGACATCAAACTACTGACACATTAAATGCTTAGTTATTTGCAAAGAAACAACGGTCATTATATGAAATCAGCTCAACCAGTTCAGATATGAAAATAAGTCAACATAATCTTGGTGAAGCTGGTAACGATGTCCCTAATGAATGTTTCCCAATATTTCTATTAAAAGACCCAGTATACAGTTACTTATAAATTTACTGATCGTGACCATATTTGCTGAAATTTTACATTCCAGGTACATGTCCCAGATCAGGTTTTTAAGTTTCAGCAAAAAAAATGGCTCAGCTATGTCCAACAAAAATACTAGTGAAAAATAATTTTAGCAGGGGCAAACATGTATCTTTAGAAGTTTTAGCAATTTCATGCTTTGGACTAGGGACTTAAACTTTGGAAGATAAGTCACCCTAACATGAGGGATTTTATTTTTTCTATTGTTGTGAATAAAATTATGAAGTTATAAAATATAAAACACAGGATGACAGGAAAGCAGGGCTAGGAGGTACCTCATGAGGCCATCTAGTCCAGCCTCGGCTCAAGCCAGGATCATCTCCAACTAACCCATCCCAGCCAAGTGTCTGTCCAACCTGCTTCTGAACATTTTCAAGAATGGAGATTCCACAGTTTCTCTAGGTAGCCAGTTCCAATGCCTGACCACCCTCATAGTCAAAAAGTTCCTCCTTATCTCCAACCTAAATGTCCTTACCTGCAATTTGTGCCATTGCTCCTAGATCTGTCCCCTACTGCCACTGAGAAAAGTCCATCTCTATCCTCTCTATAATCATCCTTGAGTATTTGAAGACTGTTATCAAATTTTCCAATTCAAATTTTCCAACTCAGTCTTCTCTTCTCCAAACTAAATAACCCTAGCCTTTCCTTCTAAGTCTTGTTTCCCAGGCCCTTAATAATTTTTGTCATTCTGTGCTGTACTCTTTCCAATCTACCCACATTCTTCATGAAGTGTGGGGCCCAAAACTGGACACAGAACTCCAAATGAAACCTCACCAGTGTTGAATAGAGTTGACTGCTTTCGATTTACAAGTGACCCTCCTATTAATACAACAAAGCATGCTGCTGGCCTTTTTACAACAAGAGCTCATGATTGGATCTACTATAATCCCCAGATCCTTCTCTGTAGTACTGAAATCTAGCCACTCACTCCCTAATCTGTATTTGTACATGTAATTATCCCATCCCAAGTGCAAGACTTTGCATCTTTTCTCTTTGAATCTCATCTAACTGATTGTAGACCATTTTTCCAGTCTATCCAGGTCATTCTGGATCCTAGCCCTACCCTCCATAGCAGGGCAGGCAATTATTTTGGGCGGAGGGCTGCTTACCCAGTTTTGGCAGGCTGTCAAGGGCAGCATAGGTAGCCCCGCCCCTTGCCAGGTGCCCTGCCCCTTGCCAGGTGCCCTGCCTCCTGGTCACCATCTTGGGACCAATGCCCCAATGTTTTGGGACCAATGTCCCAGGGCCAGCACCAGTGGGGCCCAAAGCGGGGCACAGGCTGGCAGGGGTCTGTGGAGCCAAGCTGGGCTGCACCAGCAGGGAGAGGGGGGAGCTGGTCCGGCTACACAGAGTCCCTCTTTACTGGGTCCCCACGCTCCTGCTATTCTGCTCTGGGCCCTGCTGGCACTGGCACTGGGACACCGGTGTGGGCCCCGTGATCCTGCTGGCTCCTGCCCCTGCTCACTCCCAGTGCCCCCCAGCCCCGTGATACAGGCAGGGGACAGCACACAGCCCCGACCTCCTGCTTGCCGGCAGGGAAGAAGCTGGTGCTGAGCGTGGAGAAAAGTGGCCCCTTGCCCGGACTGTGGCCAGCACTCCCTGCTGCAGGCGCTCACAGCCCGCACAGGCACCCCACGTGGACTGCAAGAGGCTGCAGCGCGGGGCACTGGGCAGGCAAGGAGCCACTTTTTCCTATGCTCAGCACCAGCTTATAACCCAGCCCCGCTGCCAGCCTGGGCCTCACGCCGGCTCCAGGCTCACCTATCAGGGTTGCGCATGGCAACAGCAGCTGCAGCGCCGGGCACTGTTGGCTGCTGCTGTCCACCCAGAGCTCGCGTGCTGGGCAGCCCACAGGTGGTGGTGGCAAACACTGCCCGGTGCGGGAAGTGCGGGGGCTGCAGCTGCTGCTTTGGGCTTCTGGCTGTGGGCACAGGGCAAGGTGGCCCCTGCTGTTGTGGGAGCCTGCCGGACTTCCCCTGGGTCCTACTGCCCTTGGTCCCTGTCATTTTTTACAGGAACCAAGGGCAGATAAATATTAATTTTCTAAATTTCTTAGGGGCCCCATGGACCGGATAGAATGGCCTCGTGGGCCAAATCTGGCTCGCAGGCCATATTTTGTCCATCCCTGCTACAGAGTGTCTACAACTCCACACAACTGGGTGTCATCAAAAAAATTCCTAAGTGTGCACTGATCCCATCATCCAAATCATTAATGAAGATACTAAACAATACTGGACCCAGGAGAGACACCTAGAGAATGCAACTTGATACCTCCTCCCCACTAAATATTGAGCCATTGATGATTACTCATTGAGTATGATGATCCAAGCACTTATGTAGCTATCTAACCTTAGTACTTCTGCCTAGTCTGTATTTCCTTAGTTTGCTAATGGGAATGTCATAGCAGACAGTGTCAGAAGCCTTGCTAAAGTCAAGATATATCATATCCACTGCTCTCCTTCCATCCACAGAGTCTGTTACCTTATCATGGAAGGAAATCACTTGCTCTTGATGAATCCCCCAACATCCACACCACCACTGGATGCTTCACAGTAGATTCCTTCAGGACCTGCTCCATGTTCTTCCCAGGTATCGAGGTTAAGCTACCTGGTCACTAATTCACCAGGTCCCCCTTGTTCCCTTTCTTAAAGATGGGCATTATATTTGCCCTTTTTCAATCATCCTGGACCTCACCTAACCTCCATGAGTTCTCAAAGAGGATAGCTAATGGCTCTAAAATTACCTCAGGCAATTCCTTCCATATCCTAGGGTGCATTCTGTATCCGGTCCTGCCGATTTAAAAGCATCTATCTTCTCTGATCCCTAATTTGTTCTTTTACTACTCTAGGCTGTTTGTCTCCTTCTGTATCTTTACTGTCAACTGCACTTGTCATTTGATAGCAGCCCCTCTTTGTGAAGACTGAGGTAAGAGGCATTCAGTACCTAAGCCTTCTCTGCATCATTTGGAACTAGGTTCCCTTCTGCATTCTGTAGGGAATCCATGGTTTCTTTGGTCTTCCCCTTACTTTTGACATATTTGTAGAATCCCTTTAATTACCTTTTATGTCCCTTGCCAGTTGCATCTCAAATTGTGCCTTGGCTTTCCTAATTTTTTACCTGCATGCCCGTGAGATACTCCTACGCTCTTTCCTAGTACTATGACCAACTTTCTACTTTTCCTAGGATTCCTTTGTGAGTTTCAACTCATTGAAGAGATTTCTGTCTAGCCAGGTTGGCCTCCTGTTACACTCCTGTTACGCCTCTTGTTCTGTTGCATCTGGATAGCTTGTTCCTACACTTTTAAAAGGGCCTCCTTAAAGTACAGCGAGCTCTCCTGGACTCTTTCCATCTTCCCTCAGGCTTGCTTCCCAGGGGATTCTGCTCACGATTCCCCGAGTTTGTTATAGTCTGCCTTTCTGAAGTCTAGTGTCCTTATTCTGCTGCTCTTTCCTTCCTCCCGTTAGGATCTTGAACGCTATCACGTCACGGTCACTGTCACCCAAGCTACCTTCCACTTTCACATTCTCAACCAATTCTTCCCTGTTTGTGAGCAGCAAGTTGAGTAGACCTTTCTTCCTAGTTGACCATCTGTACAAAAAAATTATACCCAGCAGACTCAAAGAATTTGCTGGACTGCTTGTGCATGGCTGTGTTTCTCTCCCAGCAGATGTCCTGATAATTAAAGTCCTCCATCAGAACCAGGTGTCCTTTACCTCTACCTCCTGCTTAGAGTTTGGCAGCTAAATTCTATATAAATTCTCTCTGTTCTACCCCAGCTGAGGAGCCGAACAAGACTCAATTGCCACCCTTAATGTTCTTTTAATATAGTATCTTTGTGTATAAGAAATATTATTACAGTCCGAGTTATACCTCATTAAATCTGGTGGGTACAACAAGTGCCTATTAGTCAAAATAATATGAAAAAGCAAATCAATTCTTTTATAAAGTACGTAACTGAATAAATAGTGGGCCTTTGTGCAAAATAATCAGGCCACTTGCACCACTGATTTTCATGAGGTCTTGGTGTATAACATAGTTTGTTGCTTAATCATGTTTACTGATTAAGTTTTGTATTTTAAAATCACAGTATAATGTCTTTATACAGCATTATGTCTTTATGTCATTACTAGCCAATTGCCGGAGGGTAGAAGGGGAGCACTGCTACCTACCACCCAGTATTGCTGCCACCTCCCAGAAGCTGGGGGGGCGGCGGGGAATGGCTTACCCCACCATCCCCCTCAGCCAGCACCCCACGCTGCTGCCGCTTCCAGGGAACAGGGCCGGAGGCAGGGGGCAAGGCCAGCTCCCCCACTTTGTCCCCTCCGTTCCTGCCATCCTGGTGGCACTCTGCCACACCGCCTCTTGTCTGGAATGCTCTTGGAGCACTCTGATTGGTTGTTTCAGTAACCAATCAGAGTGCTCCAAGATCATTACAGACAGACAGCCTTCATTATATTAGATACAGCAAACATATTGCTGTGTAGCATTTTTTCCATATCATAGGACATTATGCTTCAGGATTCAACTATAGCGTATTCCATTTAAGTGCGTAGCCTGAGGACTGCAAATAACCTGTGCACTTACCTGGAGAATGACTTAATCTTAATTTAATATAAACAATCAAAACCCATTAAGTACGCAGGGATGTCAGCACATTATTAGCCCTGAAAATGACTAGCGTTTTCTTCACTTTCAAGGCTTCTAACGGTCAAGGACAGGTACCGGAGTCCTTGAAAATGAGGGTACTGGTACGTGTCAGGGCTGCTAATACTGCAGCTCTGATTACTGTCTACTTAAGGATCACCCTGTACAGCAAGAGATGCCGACTTCTGGCACAGGTGCCACAAATGGCATGGGAAGCCTGTGTGTGTGGCATGTGGTAGACTAGGGAAGGGACAGGCAGTGTGGTGTCAGATAGGACAGGAAACAGAAAGCAGAGCATAAGATCAGGCAGCGAGCACAAGGCAGGGAGGAGAAAACAGAGCAGCAGCTGGGCAGAGAGAACAAGGCAGGGAGCAGAAAGCCGAATAACAGATTAGATTTTGAGAAGGGATAGGAGTGGCACTCAGGAAAGGTGCAGGGCTAATTTGTGGCATGCTTGTTAAGAAAGTTGGCCCCCACTGGTTTATAGGAGTGTCAGTGCTGTGGTATTATCAGCCCCAAAACTGTCAAGCTCCTAACTCCTGGCATTTTCAGGGTTTCTAGCAGTCATTGTCTGGGCTGATATTAGAAAAACATTGAAAATGAGGGCAGACAGCAGCTGTGAAACTGACAGTCCTTTGACAGCAGCTTTCCCTTCACTGTTTCTGAAGCGGTTAAAGGGAGGACCTGAAAGTTAAGAGTTGAGAGTTAGCATGCAGTTAGAAACGAGAGCGTGAGGCTGAAAGATGCTACATGCTGATGCAGTTTATGAACTTAACAGCATGAAATCCATTGCAAATGAAGCAATAACAAATACTGTGATACACAGTGTGATCACGTTAAGAGATGTATCAGGGCAGGAAGCAGAGAGCAGAGCAGCAGATTGGGTGGGGGAAAGGGATAGGAGTGGTCTTTGGGGAGTGCACACAGCTGATTTGTGGCATACCTGCCAAAACAGTACTGCCATGGTATTATGCCCACAAGTCAAGTATGCTGCACTTGACATTACCGTACACTTAGCCATTAAACGTATGGGTAGAACATCACCAAGGGCCTGCTCAATGCAGGCGCAATACAGACCAGTGTCTTCCTATGCACCGTATTGCAATCTCCAGCACAAGAAATCTTTCAGTCAAAACAGTGCCTGGGTGGAAGAAAAGCGTGGGCACTTGCCTCAGACCTTTGAGGATCCACTTGGATCAAAACTGACCCGTCACCCAGTGGGCCGAGTTAGGCTCTCACAGCGGGGAAAATGAGGGTAAAAACACGCAGCCGGCTTCACGTGGCCACGACTGGGCTGGGATTGGCTGAGCGTGTTTGCCCACTGGGCACGAATTACCCCTGGCCGTTACCAGGCAGGGCAAGGCGCTCCCATGGCTCGGGGCGCTATGGCCCACGCCGTGCCAGTGAAACCGGCTGTGGCTTGAGCCCCATAGGCCTCGCCGCAGGGGCCAGGCCGAGGCTCCCCTGGCAGGTGGGTGCCTGCCGGGTGGAGGCCGGCTGCAGATGCACCTGCGCAGCGGCAG
>NW_005841846.1:401927-404358 GCF_000455745.1 Alligator sinensis | reverse complement strand
CCGGGGCTCGGGCAGCTGCCTGTCTCCAGCTGCTGGGGACGCGCGCGCTGTTAATGGTCGACTGGTTTAATCTGGGGCCAATTGTCCCCAGTTTTGACCTGCATCAAACCAGGCCGGGAGAGTCGTTGGGGCTGGAATGATACTTCCCTTGGACTGGCCCCAGTTGTCCCAGGGGCAAAATGCTCAGCTACATGCAAGCGATGGTTTACTCTGGGACAAAGAATTTTATCCTGGGATCTTATAGATGGACGTGTGCTTTGTCCCACTGACATGGCAGTCTTGCGTAGAGTTAACTTTATATGATGGACCCATCTGGGATGATTTGGGTTGGGATGATCCTGTGGAGCTCCGTTCTAGCCCGACTTCGCTACGATTCTGATTCAATCTACACAGGTACAGGGTTCTTCCGGAGGTGTCTTCTTGCCTCTTCATGCTGGGCTGTTCTGCCCTTGGAAGCCTTAATTCCCTGCTTAATAGACTCTCCAGGCGCTTCCATTATCAGCATTCATCGCCCAGTCCGTAGGCTCCAGGTTCATCGCCTTCCTATCTCTCTTGCAAAGCTTCTTTGAAATGGAGGCCCTGCTAAGTACCTCTCCCTGTCCCCCGACTGGGCCTTGAGTGCAGCTCATGCAAATTGTGCTGCCAAACACAACCTTTTGGTTTCCCCAGGTAAAGTTCTGACCCACTAGGTTTTGAAGGGGCTTTTTTGGGTCCCTCGGTGCTTCACTGCTGAGGATGTAGGAACATTGTTCCTGTCTTCGTGCAGGGGGCTCTCAGGGTCCCTGCCAAACCTGTGATTCTAAGATTAAGCAAAAACATTCAACTAATAAAGATCAGTGGTGCAAGTGGCCTAATTATTTTGGGCAAATGCCCAGTTTATTTAGCTATATATGTTATAAAGGAATTGATTTGATTTCTCATATTTCTGTTGACCAATAGGCAGCTGTTGTACCCACCAGATTTAATGAGGTATAACTCAAACTAATAATATTTCTTATACATGAACATACTACATGAAAAGAACATTAAGGCTGGCAATCGAGTCTTGTTTGTCTCCTCAACTGAGGTGGAACAGGGAGAATAACAACTGTTATTCCAGACTACTTCCTATGTCTCCCTAGGTCCAAAAAACCCCAATTATATATTAACTGGTGCCAAAACCTCCCACTACCTCCTCAACAATTTCTATAATTCATATGTTTTAGGTACAAAAATCAATAGCCTGAAAATGTGGGGATGGTATTAAATAAACTGAATTTAATATCAGAATAAATTATGCAGGGCCTATAATACAGGTTATGCCTACTTCATCCAGAGGTGTCAAACATATGGCCCACAGAACCCCAAAATCTGGCCCCCTGTGTTGCCCCGTTGACCCACATGCTAGATTGGTCTTGTGTGCAGTTCCTGGGATGTGTATTAGCTGCAGCACTCACTGGGGCCAGTCCTGGACTGTGCCTCCTACTGGAGCTGACCCTGGTGAGTATCACTTGCACTGGATCAAGCTTGCAGAAGGGAAGGGAAAGGTCTGTGTGCCTGATCTGACTCATGGACCGGCTCCATACCACTCATCTGGCCAGCTGGGTCGGATGAATTTGACACCCTTGATTTAGTCAAATTTCACAGTTTAACAAAATCCTTAACTTTTCAAATGTATTTGAAAACTCACAGAAGTTCTACCAGGTTCAGAATTTGGGGTCTCTACTGTAGAATGGGAGTCTAAGATACAAGTGAAGTACAGAAAGAGCCTTGCCAATGCCCTGACATTGTGAGAGAGGGCAATTTGCTATAGGAGGTGTCATGACCCAAAAGGCATGATTGTGTGTGTGCGCTTCGGCATCAGAATTATCCACGTTAAGTTGCAGAGCATTGCACGGGAGTTTCCTGTAGCAAGAGGAAACTCCGGTGCAGGGACCAGTTTCCCGCCTTTTCTGCAGCTTCTTTTGCAGAGTGCATTGCTCGAGTTGCAAGAGGAATGCACAGTGCAAAAGAGTTCCCGCCACCGGTATGCAAATTCGTTCCCCGTAATTGGCTAGTGCTAAATTATTCACACGTGGCGGCTAGTGATTGGCCTGTTAGCCGTATAAGAGGCTTGAGCAGTTTCCGCCCAAGCCGAAGAGGACTCCACATCCATCTCGTGGGGACTCTGGGTACATGGCAGGGTAATAGAAACCCTGTGTGAGATCCAGAGGAGCGTGGCGGCCTAATCCACCGCCCACCTCTTCCCGTCTTCGAGCGCGACTAATATAAGATGTATTTACGATTTCTACATTGGTGGCCTGTTCACCCAGAGCATCCGGAGCTCTGCACCGTGGAGCCTAGCAACCTCCATGAGACCGTCTGTGTTGTGTCTGTCTGTAACTGCAACTTAATCAAGCTTTCCAGCCTACACCACTGCCATCTCGGTGTAAGTAAACAATCTTTTAAACTA
>NW_005841846.1:395740-399317 GCF_000455745.1 Alligator sinensis | reverse complement strand
CCGCCTTTTCTGCAGCTTCTTTTGCAGAGTGCATTGCTCGAGTTGCAAGAGGAATGCACGGTGCAAAAGAGTTCCCGCCACCGATATGCAGATTCGTTCCCCATGATTGGCCAGTGCTAAATTATTCACACGTGGCAGCTAGCGATTGGCCTGTTAGCCGTATAAAAGGCTTGAGCAGTTTCCGCCCAAGCCGAAGAGGACTCCACATCCATCTCGTGGGGACTCTGGGTACACGGCAGGGGAACAGAAACCCTGTGTGAGATCCAGAGGAGCGTGGCGGCCTAATCCACCGCCCACCTCTTCCTGTCTTCGAGCGCGACTAATATAAGACGTATTTACGATTTCTACATTGGTGGCCTGTTCACCCAGAGCATCCGAAGCTCTGCACCGTGGAGCCTAGCAACCTCCACGAGACCGTCTGTGTTGTGTCTGTTTGTAACTGCAACTTAATCAAGCTTTCCAGCCTACACCATTGCCATCTCGGTGTAAGTAAACAATCTTTTAAACTACTGATACGCGTCCGTGCCTAATTCCAGAGCGAAGGCCTTCCCTCTCTGCCCCCGCGTGCCCGGGCTGCTGGCCACAGCCCGCGTGCAGTGCGAAAAAGGGCTCGGGGCGCTCCCGGCCCGCACAGGAGGAAAAAGTTATTCCTGATTAAATGTAAAATAGCAGTCTTTAAAACTACAGTAAAGATTATTTTCATTATTTAAGATCCTGTTTCAGATCTGGTCATGTTCCTCCTATCTGAACACTCACCAGACTGAAGTGTTAAATACCTATAGACTCATGCTCTAAGTTTCCATAGATCTCAGGGCTTTTTTTCTACCTTGGCCCATCTGACATAATTCCTGGGCTCAGATGCTGTCACTTACCTTTTCACAAAAACGGAGCCCCACAGTTCACCTACCTTATACCATCAAAAACCAATGCTGATTCCCAAAATAATTCAGTATGTCAAACATGCTCTCTCCCAAAACTTCATTCACAGTAGTAATCTGTAAGGATTTCATAGATTTCATAGACATTAGGGGCTGGAAGGGACCTCATGAGATCATTGAGTCCAGCCTCCCCTGCCAGATCAAATGATCCCAGCAAGATAAGCATCTAAGCACTTTTTGAATGAGTCCAGCATAGGTGCTTGTACCACCTCTGGGGGGATTCTGTTCCAGACCTTGAACACTTGGACTGTAAAGAAGTTTTTCCTTATATCAAGTCTGAATTGGCCTTCTAGAAGTTTGTGGCTGTTAGACCTAGTTATCCCTTAGGGAGCCCTGGTGAACAACTATTCTCCCAGATCCTGATGCACCTCCCTTATATACTTATAGGCTGCCACCAAGTCCCTCCTGAGCCTTCTCTTCTCCAGGATGAAGAATTCCATGTCACTATGCCTCTCCTCATAAGGCTTGCTCTCTTGGCCTTTGATCCTATGAGTGGCTCTCCTCTGGACTCTCTAGACCTTATCCACATCCCTTCTGAAGTGGGGGGGCCCAAAACTGGATGTAATATACCAGCTGTGGCCTCACTAAGGCAGAATAAAGAGGGAGGATGACATTCCTGGTTTTGCTTGTGATGCATCAGTGGATGCATGCCAGTTTGGTTTGCTTTACTGGCCATGGTATTGCATTGGTGGCTCATGTTCATCTTGTGGTCAACCAAGACCCCCAAATCTCTTTCAGTCATGATAGTTGCAAGTGTAGCATCACTGAGCCTATAAATATGATGGTGGTTCTTTCTCCCAAGGTGGAGTACCCTACATTTCTCTATGTTAAATGCCATCAGGTTTTGGTCTGCCCACTTTGCAAGCATATACAGGTTGGCCTGTATCCCCAGCCTGTCCTCCAGTATGACCGCCTTCCCCCATAATTTAGTGCCATCCGTGAATCTTGCCAGTCCACATCTGATGCCCAAATCCAGATCATTAATGAAGATATTAAAGAGTACTGGCCTGAGCACTGAGCCCTGAGGGACTGCACTGGTAACCTTGCACCACATTGATTTGTTCCCATCAACTAGTACCCTTTGGGCCCAACCCTGGGGCCAGTTTCCCAGGCATTGAACTGTGAGATGGTCAAGGCCACAGTTCCCCAGCTTGGTCATGAGGACATCATGGGAGACCAAGTTAAAGGCCTTCTTGAAATCTAGATAAATGACATCAACCTCATCTCCCTTGTCCAGGCAATGCGTCACCTGGTCATAGAAAGAGATGAGTTTGGTCAGGCAAGACCTTCCAGTAATAAAACCATGTTGGCTGGCATTCAGTAGGTTGCCTTTCATTAGCCTGTTGCAGATGGATCCCTTGATAATTTTCTCCAAGATCTTTCCAGGGATGGATGTCAGACTGATAGGTCTGTAATTCCATGAATCTTCCTTCCTCCCTTTCTTGAGATTGGGACCATGTTGGCTCTTTTCCAGTCTTCTAGTATATCACCCAAGTGCCACGAGCTTTCATATATCTTGGCCCTAGGGCATGCTGTGATATCCACCAGCTCTTTTAAGACTCTTGGGTGCAATTCATCTGGGCCCACAGACTTATGCAATATTAAGTGCACAGCCCCTCTGGGCTCACTGTATAATACACACACACACACACACACACACACACCCATATAAACAGATGTCATACTTGGCATTTAATGTCCAAAATTATCTTTGTACTAGAACAACAAATGGGTAACAAACAATAAATTGAAAACTCACAAATAAACATTGAAAATCACTACACACACACACACACACACACACACACATTATACTGCTCCTCTCTGGTGAATAAACTGAAGACCACCTTCACTGTCCCTGATAACTTCTCATATTTTGAGTCCTTAAAAGGGAAATAGAAAAGAAAGAGAGAAAGCGAGAGAGAAAAAAAGAAAGAAAGACTTTTGACTTTTAAGAGGCGTTTATTCCAGGGAGGGTGACAAATCGGGGCCAGTAAAGAGTATGTACAGGTTGGCCCGAACACCTGGGCCTCACGGACATGGTCCTGGGCTCACGGCCTGCAAGGCCTGCCCATACACTCTAGACTAAAAAACCATAGCGAACCAAAGGTCTATTTACATAATTACATTTCTGCCAGCGGGGACACCCATGGGGGGCCTCAGGGCCCAACCCGCGTGAAGCAAAGTCCAAGGCCTCGGCCCGCCGGACGCATCGCTGCAGCTTGAGCAGCTGGGGGTGTTACAGGGCGAGGAGCAGGCGCCCCGCCTCGACTCAGCAGAGCACCCCCTTGAGGGCCCAGCGTTCCTCGAAGGTAGGCACCGTCCGCCGCAGGACCGCATGCTCAAACTCAAGTGAGAGGCGGGCCCGCACCAGCAGGCGGAAGAGCTGAAAGAAAGGAAGAGGAAAAGATGGGTTGACTTTGGTGTTATTTTACTGTACAACTTTTGCAAGGTCACAACCAGCACTAACACTGAACCGTTCTCTGATTTTCCTTTTCAGTGGGTGCATATGGCCCTCTCCGCTGCCCGGTAGGGGAAGGAGTGGCCGTAGACGTCCGCGGAGAAGTCCCGGCCCAGCGCCCGAAGCAGCGCGCCCAGGGTGGCAAAGAGCGGCTGCAGCCAGGGGCAGTCGAGGAACG
>NW_005841846.1:392770-393517 GCF_000455745.1 Alligator sinensis | reverse complement strand
GGGGAGGGGGGGCCTGCGAGTCCTACGGGCGGCCGAGGTCCCCCTTCTTGGGCAGCAGGGTGAGCACAGCCCGCCGGCAGCTGGTCGGCAGGGTCCCATCGGTGAGGCTCTCGCGGAAGATGAGGAGGAGGCTGGGCCCGAGGAGGGGCCAGAAGGCTCTGTAAAATTCCACGGGCAGGCTGTCCAGGCCCGGGGCCTTGCCCAAGGTGAGCCCCCCCACCGCGGCCTCCAGCTCCTCCAGGGAGAGTTCGCGCTCCAGGGCCTCGGCCTGCGAAGTGCCCAGGTGCGGCAGGTCCTGATGCAGCTCCTGGGCGGCCAGCAGACGCCCAGCCGCAAACAAGTCCCGGTAGAAGGCGACGGCATGCTCCCGCACTTCGCCCGGGTCCGTGAGCAGCCGGGCCTCCGGGGTCTTGAGGTGGTCCAGCGTCTTCGCCACGGCCCACCGCCTCTCCAGGCCGAAGAAGAAGCCGGTCCAGGTGTCGGCCTCTGCCAGCTCCTGCCAGCGGGCACGGACCCGCGCACCGCGGGCTGCGCCCTCCGCCAGCTCTCACAGGCATTTCTTGCGGGAGCGGAGGCTCTCGAGGAGTGCCGCGTCGTTGCCTGCGCGGAGCAGGGCGCCTCAAGCTCCGCCACGTCCTCCTCCAGCTCCTGGGTGTGGCGGCGGAGATCGCTCGCTGCCAGCTGGCTGTACTGCTGGCAGAACGCCCGGATCTGGACCTTCCCCACGTCCCACCACAGGCGCCAGGA
>NW_005841846.1:377924-391791 GCF_000455745.1 Alligator sinensis | reverse complement strand
GGGGTCCAGGCACCATTGCCGGATACTCTCGGCCACGTTCCTCTGGCCCTTGGTCTGGTCCAAGAGGTTGAGGAGACCTCCATAGCTGGGGGCCACCCAGGGGGGTTTCTCCAGTAGGAGGTGGATACTGCCGACCGAGAACCGGCGGGGCTTTACCCTGGGAGGGGACTTCCCGGTGAGACCAGTGAAAGTGCCCTCAATGGCCAGGCTCCCTCGCAGGCCCCCCCTCTCTATCTGGGTCGAGGACCGTCTCGGAAAGAAAGAAAGAAAGCAAGCAAGCAAGCAAACAAAAAACTCCACTGCTTTTGGACACTTCCCTCTTAATGCTCAGTTTTTGACATTTGTGCTTGAAACTCCAGCTTAGGCAAGACCAACCACCCTCTTACTGGAGTTATTTAACCTATTGAGATCTGCTCTCAATTAGCACAGATTGAATCCACCTCCTCTGGATGGATCCAACATACATGTATTATATCTCTTTTTCCCAGCAGGCACTCAGAGTAGGATACATGTTTCTCTGGTTGAGAGAAAGGTTATTAAATTTTCCCCTTGGTCTCTCGGTTCCTGGCACATTGGACATATTTGTTGCTGCTCTGCCACCAGAAGCCATAGTTCACCTAGTTCTGAGCAGTTAGTGGGGTTTTTTCCCCCTTTTAACAAGGATGGTCTGCTTCAGTTGGCCAGACCCTGCTCCTCTTCACAAAAAGTTCTCATGGAACATGTCCCTCTGTGCCCCATCTTCTACATAAATGCCAACCTGGTTGCTAGGATTGTGTTTATTCCCTTCAACCTCAGTGGCACACCCAACGTGGCTGCCAGCCACCACCAAGCATGCTCAACAGGGTCTCACTGACTTGCCCAAGATGGGTGCATTTTGAAAAGTTTCCTCCTACAGTATAAGGAGGTTACACTACCACTACCATTACTACCATTTAACATTTTAGGAACATGTGATAGGTATAGTATTTATGTGCTTATGTGCATGCACACAAACACATACACCGGCTTGGCATAGGCTTTCTGAAACATCATTACCCATTACTTGAAAGATAAAGCAGAAGAAAATAAAGTCATCTAGTGACAGAAAACACTCTGATGCAGTGCCTTTCCCTGTAGGTCATCTTTTCCTTGGGAGTCTATTTCCTGTGTTTAGAAAGTCAGGGTTCCCATATGCCTTATCAGGTGCATACAATAGCTCCCTGCATTTTGAGTTGGTAAACTGGGCCCTAGAGAAGGCAGCTCCTGCCCTTTTATAATTTTCCCAGCCCTCTTGTCAAGAGATCTCTTCATCAGCCCCATAGATAACCACCGACCAGGTGAAAACCTTTCCCCACATAAAAACAGTTCCTCTACCCTTCAATCAACATTCTTGGCTTTTTGAAAAATAAAGTTGTTAAGGTTAAGTACACTCCTTGATCATTAGTCTGATGGATGTGTTCTGGAGATCTTGTCAACAAAAGTAGACACACAGAGCCACTTCATGATGCAGCTGTTTTAATAGTAAAAATGTTATATTACTGAGCAGAATTGTAGAAGTTGTTAATGGTAGAGTACAACTTATTGTCCAATCATCCACCTCCTGAGGCAGTTTTTACAATGGTTAGGGTGCAAGCCACAGCACCAATCCCAAATTACAGCTGTTGTAAACTCAGTCTTCTCTATAATTTCAGTAAGTTACAGTATTTTTTACTTCCTGTCCTAAATCATCAAGGGATTTTTTTTTTAAAGCAGGGGATGTGTATTATTATGGAACTCTTTTCAATATTAAAAATGTATGATAAATATAAAACATACACAAATAAATATATAAAAATGTACATGTTTATAATCACTATAATAGAATGTGTATGTATATTTATATATGTACACATATATACATAGAATATATTATATATATAATAAAACATGTAAATGCACTCCATTTTTTATAACAACTTTAGTCACATGAATTTCCCATTCTCCAACACATTTCAAAAGCAGTCTACTCCCACTTTCTATTAATATCAATATGGGACTGCTGTACCCATATTTATCATACAAATAATTTAATGGGTCATACAAAAAATTACTCATTTAAATTACTCATTAAGCTCAGAATTCTATATGAAAAGGCATTTAGCAGCCTGCTTGTTAAGTCAGATATTTAGGATAAATAATGTGGTAATTGTATTTCCTTCACTCTTCTTTCATACCATGAACCAAGTCATGTGTTTGAACTTGTGACAAAATAAAACGTTTTTGATACAATTTTAGATGGCAAGTAGTAACATTTTTTTTTAATATTTTGTGTATGTGTTTATGACATGAAAGTTCCGATTGTAAATACTATCTGCATTCATTCCCTGTTTCCTGGTAAGATGAATTGTGATATCCAATTGTTGAGACTTGAGGATAGAGTCTATCAATCAACTTAACTTAAATAAATTAGGTTTAGTTAACATAATAGAAATAGAATGATCATTCAGGTAGATAAATGAACAGACTATATTTGGATGAGTCTGGAAACTAAGTGACAAGACTGATTTTTTAAATTGAACATCTTTGGGATGTTTTTAAAGGATACTATAATCTTTAAGATACTAGAAACTATTATTTCTCAAAATGCATAAACATTTAGTCAGTAATAGCCAAAATGTTTAAAGTGGGGTTTCTGGTTTAAGTGTATTAGCCTATAGATTCTGAAGGCCCTGGTAATTTTAGGTGTTCATGATCTCCAAAAATCAACCCACTTTTACTCAATTGCATAAAATGGATTTTAGAATCTAATTTTAAATATCCAGCTTTGAAAATATTGTCCTATTTGTCCATTTTCAGATGCCTTCCCCAGGCCATGTGACATGGACTTTCATATGTTAAGTGTCATAATTTTTTTATTGTCCAGTTTTTAAGTTGAATTTCAAATGAACCTTTGGGTTATGTAGTCTCATCAAGTAAAGCCGTTTTCTGCCTGACTCACATTAATCACCTAGTTTCCAAACATATATGGACCAAGAGTTATTTCCCCTTTTGCATATATTTTCCTTGAAATTGGCATCTTTAGCCAAGAATGTAATAACCTTTCAATAGGGCCTTCAGGCTAATCTTTTGTTCAGTTCAAAAATCCCAAAACACACCTGTAACTACTTATGTGTGTGTATGTTCTTCAAACCTTCCCTGATGAGCAGGGATCCTGGTTTTCCCTGATAAATAATCACAAATTCTCTGATAAAAAATCCCAATTCTTTGATAAAAATTAAAGGCCCCACATGGGTCCCCCCCATCCCTGCTACTGCCCCTCACTCCCCCCCACAGCCTCCCCAGTTCTGCTCGTGCCCCTTACTCCCCCTACAACAGCCCCCCAGCCCCACTCACGCAAGCATAGGTACAGAAACACAGACAAACACAGACGCACAGACATACACACACACCTCAGCAGGTAGGTGTGTGGGGGGACGGGGGGAAAGGAAGGGGTTGGGGGAGCAGATTGAGACTGGGGGAGGAGTGCCTCTCTGTACGTGCTCCCAGGAGGGAGGGGTGAGGGCAGCAATGCCTCTCTGTGGGCCCCACACGTGCCGCCCGGCCGGGGAGGGGGAAGCTCACATGCAGTGGCCGCCATCACACCACCGCTGCTGGGGGGGAAGCTGGCTGGGGGCTGAGGGAGTGAGGATGTGTTGGGGGAAGACATGGAGTGCCTGCTGGCTGCTGGGCACTCCTGGTGTGGCTTTCCCCAACACCTTACCCTCCCTCAGCCCAGGCAGATGAACAAACAGGAGGAGGGGGAACAGAGCATGACCTGGGGTGCGGCAACAGAGGGGCAAGCGGAACTGCCAGCCCCGCGCAACACACAGCAGTGCCCACCTGCCCCCCCACAACACACCGCAGTGCCCCCCCGCCCCTCACCTCAGCTCATTCTGTGCCTGCTCCCAGGAGCAGGGCTGGGGGGGTGAGGGCAGTGGTGCCCTTCTGCAGGCCTTACAAGTACTGTCCAGTCGGGGGAGGAGAGGGAGATGCATGCAGCAGCCATCACTACCACCACTGCACTGCCGCTGCCACACCTTGTGCTGCTTGCATGGGACATGGTGGTGCAGTGGCGATCACTGCGTACAAGCCCCCGCCCCCCCTGCCCCAGCTGGGCAGGCATGTACAGCTTGCAGAGGGGCACTGCTGCCCTTGTCCCCCTGGTCCTGCTCTGGGCAAGCATCATGGGACACGGCAGCAGCGGTGAAGTGGTGCTAGCATGCAGTGGCCACTACCACTACCACGCTGCCACTGCTACTGGTGGCCACCACTGCACTGCTGCTGGCAACTGTCCCCACACTGCACCTCCACTCATACAGCAGCAGCCACCAACAGCACTGCATCAATGCTGCCATGCCCCGTGCTGCTTGCCCAGAGCAGGGGTGAGGGCAGCAGTGCCCCTCTGCAGGCCTCACATGCCTTCTTGGCTAGGGGGAGCTTGCACGCAGCGGATGCCACCACACCTCCGCACCCCACGTCCCATGTGTCTTTCCCACTGCTGGCCACAGGCAAGCTGCGTGAGGTGCAGTGGCAGAGGTGCAGTGGTGGTGGTGGTTGCCACATGCAAGCTTCCCCCTCCCCCCTGGCTGGGCAGCACATGTGTGGCCCACAAAGGGGCACTGCTGCCCTTGCCCCCCTGGCCCTGCTTCTGGGAGTGGGCACAGAGTGAGCTGAGGTGGGGGGCTGGCAGTGCACCTCGCCCCTCTGCCACCAAACCCTGGAGTGCAGTTTTCCCCCCTCTCTCCTCGCCTGCCCACCTGCCTGCCCAGGCTGAGGGAGGGGAAAGTGTTGGGGAAAGCCCCACCTGTAGTGCCTGCCAGCTGGCAGGCACTCCATGTATTCCTCCAACACATCCTCACTCCCTCAGCCCCCAGCCATCTTCCCCCCCAGCCCTGCCCCACAACCCCCAAGCCCCACTTACTTCCAGGAACAAAGAAGATTGATCCTCCTCCTGTGGCAGCCTCCGGTAAATGATTGTGTCAGGTCCTGCCCTTTCCCCCCTCTCCCTTCCCCTCTGGACAGGGCTGGGGCTTTCTCACCCCTTTTGCAAACAGCTCTTGCAGGCTGGAACTCAGCCAGCCTGCAGAGCTCTTTGCAAAAGGGGGAAATCCATGGGTTTCCCTGCTAAAAGGGAAAATCCACAGTTTCTCCAACTAAACTGGGAAATCCCTAGTTTTCTCCATTTTTCCCTGGGAAACGAAAACCTGGATCCCTGTTATTGAGGTATTTGCTTAGAAACACAATGGCAGTATGTCCATATAGTAAAACTAAGACTGCAACATGGATGCAGATCTTATGCACACAGAGTCATGGACCATCTCATTTGAATAAAATTAAGTGGATTTTTCCAGCGTCATAGTTAAATAACTTGTTTAATGCCTTCCACCTATCTATGTTTTCTTCTCTACCCTACTCCATTTTTGTGACAAGGTATTTAGCAGAATTCACAGATTCATTGGAATCTGACAGGTTGCACCATGCGGACTTTTGTTATGAGCTTGAACTTGCAACCTCTGGGTTGTCAACTCTGCGCCTTTGCCACACCTTCCCTCCACTGATAAGTCATTACTCATATATATCCAGAGAAGATAGAACCTTAAAGCCACACATGTCTCTAAGGAAAAGTTATTTTCTCAATTACTTGTAAAAAAGCAATAGAACAATAAAGCATATTGAGAAATAGATTTTGATTTGGTGAGAAATTCCAGTATTGTACTTCTGTCTCCCTCGCCCCCCCAACCATGAACAGAAGTAAAAGTTTGGACTGTCAAATGAACCACAAAGATATTAGTAACAAAAGTTCTGAAAAACTTTAGTTTGGAGATGTCAAAACATTTATTTTCAAAATTTTGGATAGAAAAGAAAAAACATTTTGAAAGTCAAACTGAAAGAAAACACTTGGTTTTGGTTTTATTGACTAACATATTTATTCAAATATAAGACAATGCATACCCATCAGTCAACATGGGGAAAAAAGTCCCTTGTCCTACATTCACATACAAGGAAACTGCATTAAACACATTGCCTATCTTTGAACTGCTGCGAAAAGCAGCATGTGCTCAGTAATAGAAACCAACTATGAAGTTAATTAAATGCAGCCAACATTGAGCATGACTATAAAACACATGAACCATATGGGGCAAACATTCTGATTTTTTTGCAAAAATATTATTTATATAAATGTATAAAGAGTGGGAAGGGAAAGGGGAAAGGGGTATGGGGTAGGGCAATGAAGTGGCCCTTTGTGTGATGGTTAAAGGTGACAGTGACTGGCAAGCAGGTGCATGGGCATATGGGGATGCAGGCGCACGGTGTGGTCTTGTAATGGAAATAAGAATGGTCTAACTGTAAAGGTGTGTTTTGGACTGTCAAATGAACCACAGCAGTCACAAGACAGGTTGGTAGGGTTTTTGTTTTGTTTTGTTTTGTTTTTGCCAAAAAAAATATATAAATCAAAGAGGATCACCATTTATTATTGATGAGCTCTGCTCAGTGGATGGAATTTGGAACTGATCAGCATCTTGGGACTGGACGTCCCACCCCTAACCCTTGATATTTGCCATCAGAAGTCCCCCTCCTACCCCAAGAAGTACTCCTTTTGGGAGTGGGGGTTTGCCATCTTGAAACCAGAAAAAAACCAAATCATATACTAAAAATCAAACATCTACTATAACATATTTTGATTTTATTTTTGTACAGATTTATGTGTGTTTGTATAGTGTATATAGAGGTGATTGAATAATAGCTCAAAATAAAGTCTTACTTTTGTATATTGTGTGCAGGGGGTGTGTAGTGGGGGTGTGTGGGTTGTGTGTGTGTGATTTGTTGGGGGGGGAGGGGTTGTGAAGCAGTGTGTGGGGGGTGGAGAACCCCTGGAAAATGTTGAGCATTTTCCATACCTTGGCAGTCACCTCTCCCAGTCACTGAATCTTGATGTAGAAATCAGACATAGGATTCACTGCACCAGCATATCCCTTTGAAAGTTGCTTCACAGTGTCTTTGCTGACCAGGATCTCCACATGGAAACTAAGATTCTGGTCTACAATGCAGTGGTTATCCCCATGCTCCTCTATGGGTATAAGTCGTGAGTGACATATTGAAGCCATCTTAGTCACCTGGAATTGTTCCATCAGCCTTGCCCCAGGAAGAGCCTTCGCATTAGATGGGAAGACCACTGCACCAATGCCAGGATCTTTTCTGCAGCTAACATAACCAGTATTGAGGGAAAGATCATGAAACATCAACTCCACTGGGCTGGCCACTGTGTGCAGATGGCTGACACTTGTCTCCCAAAGCAAGTCCTCTTCTCTCACCATACATCAAGCTACATCCCACTTCAAAGAGACCTGTCTTGCTCAGAAAGCCGAGAAATGGCAGAGGAGGACGGAAAGCACACAACATCTTGGCCAACAGTTGTGCCCCCCCTCCCCCAAGGCACCACATGTCATATCTGTGGAAAAACTTGCAGAGCACAGATTGGTCTCCTCAGCCACCTTAAAACTCACCATTAGCCCCCACCCCCCCTCCCCGAGCAGACATCATTCTCGTATCAAGGTCTAGCTGAAGATGACGGGATGGAGATGATTGCATAATAGCCCAAAATAAAGTCTTACTCTTGTGTATTGTGTATAGGGGGTGTGGTGGGCATGTGTGGTGGCGGGGTTGTGAAGGAGTGTGGTTGTGTGTGGGTTTTTAGAGGGGGTTGTGAGGTGGTATGGGAGGGGGAGTGTGGGAGGAAGTGTGGGGTTTGTGGAGGTATGGGTGGAATAATCATGGACCAAATTCTCAAGGAGTCCATTTCTAAGCACTTGGAGGAGAAAAGGTGATTAGGAACAGTCAGCATGGATTCACCAAGGGCAAGTCATGCCTGACCAACCTGGTTGCCTTCTATGACAAGGTAACTGGATCTGTGGATATGGGGAGACCAGTGGATGTGGTATACCTTGATTTTAGCAAGGCTTTTGATACAGTCTTCCACAGCATTTTCTCAGGAAAGCTAAGCTAAGGAAGTATGGGCTAGAAGAATGGATTGTAAGGTGGATAGAAAACTGGCTGGAGTATAGAGCTCAGAGAGTACTAAGCAATGGCTTGATGTCTAGTTGGCAGCTGGTATCAAGTTGAGTGCCCCAGAGGTCAGTTCTGTGGCTGGTTTTGTTCTATGTCTTCATTGATAACCTGGAAGATGGCATAGAGTGCACTGTCAGCAAGTCTGCAGATGACACCAAGCTGGAGGGAGTAGTAGATACACTGGAGGGTAGAGCTAGGATTCTGGTCACTGGAGGGTGACCTAGACAAATTGGAGGATTGGACCAAAAGAAATCTCATGAGTTTCAACAAGGAAATGTGCAAAGTCCTGAACTTAGGATGGAACAATCCCATGCACCAGTACAGGCTGGGGGCTGGCTGGCTGGGCACCAGCTCTGCAGAAAAGGACCTGGGTGTTACAGTGGACAATAAGCTGAATATGAGCCAGCAGTGTGCCCTTGTTGCCAAGAAGGCTAACGGCATACTGGCCTGCATTGGTAGGAGTGTTGCCAGCAGGTAAAGGGAAGTGATTATTCCCCTCTATTCAGCACGGGTGAGGCCACATCTGGAGTACAGTGTTCAGTTTTGGGCCCCACATTACAGAAAGGATGTGGAGAAATTGGAGAGAGTCTAGCAGAGGGCAACAAAAAGGGTGAGGGGGCTGGGGGACATAACTTATGAGGAACAACTGAGGAAACTGGAGTTATTTAGTCTAGAGAAGAGAAGACTGCAAGGGGATTTAATAAGTCTTCAGCTACCTGAAGGGGGTTCCAAAAAGGATGGAGCTAAACTGTTCTCAGTGGTGGCAGATTACAGGACAAGGGGCAAAAGTCTCAAGGTGCAGCAAGGGAAGTTTAAGTTAGATATTAGGAAGAATTTTTTGACTAGGAGTGTAGTCTAACACTGGAACAGGTGACCCAGAGAGGCTGTGGACTCTCCATCCTTGGATGTTTTCAAAACCTGGCTTGAGGGTGGGTGTGGGCCCCCCTGCCACACAACCCCTCCATGGCACACAGCTCTTGCCACCAGCGGTAGCAGGAGCAGCAGCAGGTGGTGGTGGTCCCTCAGGGCACTCCTGGCTGGCAGCAGGCAGAGCCCCTCAGTGGTGCACAGCTCTGGCTGATCCTGGGAGCTGCACATGGCAGCATGGAGCCTGCCCAACTTGGCCCACTGGTGCTCGTCTTCAAACCAGACTGAGCTGGCTCTGTGCCAACATGTGGGGCTCTGGGCACTGCAGGTGGGAAATGCACGCCATCAGGCTGGGCTGGCTCTGTGCCTCCACGTGGGTCTTCTAGCACTCTAGTGAGGATACAGAAATGGAGGCATGGAGCCCTCCTGGCCTGATGGTGCATGGATTGGGAGCTGCGGGGAGCTGTGCACCATCAGGCCAGGCAGTCTTTGTGTTGCTACATGCGGCTCCCTGCTGGAGTGCTGGCAGCCCCACATGGAGGCACACATGGAGGCACAGAGCCAGCCTGGCTCAGCCCAATGGTGTACAGTTCCTGACTGCAGTGCTGGGAACTCCACATGCTGGCATGGAGCCAGCCTAGTCTGGCTCAAAGGTGCCCGCCAGCAGGCCGGGCCAGGTAGGTTATGTGTAGCTCTTGGGATCCTGGAGCTGCATGCTTCTAGGGGTCTCTGTCTGCTGCGAGCCAGAAGCGCCCCAAGGGCCCATCACCTGCTGATGCTGCTGCCGCCAGGGGTGGAGGCTGTGCACAGTGGGAGGGGTCCCATCCCACCCACAAATCCACCCTACCTCCTGCAGGCAGAAGATCCCCTCCCAGTCATCAGCTGTCTAGTCGTGCGCCATTGCACTCGGTGCCTCCACATGGCTCTCCCAGATAGAGTGCCGAGAGCCCCACGGAGGTGGAATAACAGAACCCACCTGGTCCAATGGTGTGTGACCTCTGAAAGCCCACCTCCCACCAGCTTTCAGAGGGGACGTCATGGTAAGAATAATAATGGCTGGTAATAATTGTTTTTGGAGAAGCCCTGCAGGCTGGATAGAATGGCCTGGTGGACCACATCCGGCATGCAGCCCGCATTTTGCCCACCCCTGCTCTAGAACCTATTCAAATCTCATTTGCTTTATACCCATTGTCCAAAATGTGTTACTGTGATTTAAAGAATCAGAAGAAGTCTAATTTATTTTGATACCTTCCTGTCAGCAGGCTAGCTGGCTGAAAATTTCCTATTAGGTCTTTTTTTCTACAGAATTTTGCTTTTCTGACAAAATGAACATTTTTACAACAGCTGTTTATTTTCCATGGAAAATCTGAATTTGTTAAAAAAAAAGTATATCCTTAAAATGGATAAAAATCCCCCAAATCAACATAAAAATATGTAGGTCAAAAATCAAAAAATTTTGCTGAAATGCTGATCTGGTGCCTTGTAAGCCTTGTAACTCAAGCTTTTCATGATTCTATTTACTTTTATGGATATCCCTCCTCATCTGAACTACATCTGCCAAAACCCAGTACAATCATGAGACAGACATTATAACTTCATTTCATCATTGTTGCAAGGCCCTTTTTTTTAACAATTAAGGCATATTAAACTTTCAAGATAAAAACATTTTAAACCTTCATGTTTTTCTAGCTACCTTACATGTAATCCTTATGCATATGCATCAAAGTCATTAGGTAGTTGCTTTCTCCACTCATAGGTAGCCAGGTGCTGCCCCTGGAAATATTTTTTCCTTATTCAATGTACAGTAATCATATTGTCTGCAGAAGCCTCCTGTAGAGATAAAAATTGGAACACATATGTATTTGTTCAACAACACTGAAAGTGCCGTCTCTAGGAAGTATAGGTAAAGTTGATTAGATTGTACTGTATACTTAACATTGAATAATGTACTCTTGTAAAAACACTCTTCAAAATTATTTAACTTCCCATGATATCGCCACAGAATGTGCAGAAAATCTTTAGTGTTATCTTTTCCTGTCACATGACTAGTGCAAACAACAAAAAAAAAATCTTATCTTTTCATTTCTTTTCTGGTACTTTATTAAATAGCAGGTTCAGCACCCAGACTTTAAAGCCTCCACTTGGAAAGGTTGATGTTTTGTATTTCACTATCCATAAGACAGCTACAGTATAACACAAGAACAAATTTATTGGTCATAATAGCAAATTAATATCAGAGGATATAAGGTGTTTTAAAAACCTTATCTGGTACAGAGTCACATATGTTAAGTAATCCAGAAGAGCTCCCTACTGCCAGGAACATTTTCCCTTGAGTTAATATCTTTGGGCTCAGTAGACTACACCACCTAAATTGTAGCTGTTTGCTCTAGTGTATGTCCTGCAATTTAGTGCTGAACTGAATTAATTTAAGTTTGATCTTGAACTAACAGTCATGTCAATAAAAATACTTGATGTGCATTTCAAACGTTTTAGGTATCTCTAAGTAATCAGTGTACAGGCTACTTGAGAAATCGGTGCTATATAGATTATTCAACTTTGATCTATTTCTTTGATTTAGCACTGCAATTAAGAAGATTTGGTTCAAAGAGAAAGCTCATTGGTAGATGTTTTACACTGATGTGATAATGTTTACACAGATGTGCTTTGAAATCTCGATTATGGTGGATTTTTGGGTCTCACCACATGACAGACTCCTGTTATCTGAAAGGTAAAATAATATAACATCTATCTGTAACAGTCTTAAGAGCAGGTCTGCCAGGGCTCTCTTATGAGGTGATTTATCTGATCATTGTATTTAGCGTTAGTTTTTTTTTCAGTTTTAAATCCCTCCACAGTAAATCACTTGCTTTAAAGAACCCTTTTTATAATTCAGGTGCACACAGGAGCAGTATTTAGGACTGCAATGATGAAAAGGTGTAGCATTACCTGCTTTAAAGCACCTGCCAATTAATTAGCCCATACTCTCCATAGCAAATAAAGCAAAGCAGTCAAATCCATTTGATCTCCTAGATTTAGACTGTGATTGAAAAGACCATGGAGTAAGACTGAAAAACTAATCTTTTATGATTCTCTACAACTTTTTGTTCAAAAGAAAGCTTAAACCCGCCCAGTGACTTTCTTAAACTTTTGGAAGATTTAACTATGAGAGCTTTACTCCACAATCCATTGTTTTGGTACTGGTGAGGCAACACGTTTGCAGTACTTGCATGTTAATGAAAATGCCATAAGATGTGCTATGTGCTTTTAGATGAAAATTAAAAGGACAAACAAAAATCAATGAAGAATGTTGTAATTGATTCTTGATTGTTTTAATGTGTTTTTCAATTGCATGGCTGTCTTCTGTTATTCTTTTGAAAGAAAAAGATGTATCTTCTCAGATAGAACAGGTCACCAGAGACCTACAGATTAAAAACAGATTAAAAATCTTGTTATTCTTACAAGCATTAAGTCGTATTTTATATGATTCTCCATTATAAATCTGTTATTATCTGTATACTTCATAATCTATATTAACCTATTCTTAATCATACACTATGGTGAGGGGGGACAGGTAAACATCTCTCCCTTTCAGGGCAAGGCCTGTGAAGCATTTGGCACAAGTCGTCTTCCTTCATCTCTGAGAGACTGAAAAGCATCCATCACAAGTCTGAGGCCTTCCACTGATACCTGCTGTCCATACCAGGCTGGAATAATCAATTCATTTTATGTCTGTGATAAATTAAATACTGAGGAAAACTGTGCAGAGGAGAGGAGATGGAAAACCCAGTTCTTCCAGTCAATACCAGGCTGGATTAATCAATTCATTTTATGTCTATGATAAATTAAATACTGGGGAAAATTCTGCAGAGGCAGGGAGGTGGAAAACCCTCCTTGATTATGCCAATTTCTTCTTCTTCAAAAAAAATCCCCTCCTTGTAACTTGTGATAAAAGGAAGGGGTAATGCGTGTACATTTTATTAGCGTTTTAAAATCAGGGAGTGAAACTGTCAGATCTTTGTTGTTGCTTTCAAGTGTGTCTGGGCAGGTCTAACCCTCAGGTAACGCCCTTTCTCCTTCTTCTCTCTTCCCTTCCCTTGCACCTGTCCACGTAATGCACAGCAAACTCTGAGGAACTGTGGAGTCCAACCCTCCTCCTCCTCCTCCTGCAGTCCCTGCCAAGCCGGGCTCCTTTTAGCTGCAATCTATCATTTTTGGAAAGCTTCACATCAAAGGAGGCTGAGCAGCAGCATCAACAACAACAAGAAGGGGGCGGGGGCTGTTCAAAGTTGGATGCCAAGTGTGTGTGTGGTGTGTGTGTGTATATGTGTGTGTGGGGGTGTGTGTGCGTGTGGGGGTGTCTGTGTATGGATGTGTGTGGGGGGGCGTCTGTGTGTGGGGGTGTATGGGTGTGTGTACACGTGGGGGGTGTCTGTGTGTGGGTGTGTGTGGGGTGGTATGTGTATGGGTGTCTGTTGGGGGTATGTGTATGGGTGTGAGGGGTGTGTCTGTGAGTGTGTGTGTGTATGCGTGTGTGTATGTATGAGTGTATGGGTGTGTGTGTGTTGGGGATGTGTGTCTCTGTGTATACTTATGTGGGTATGAGTGTGTGTGGGTGGTGTCTGTGTGTGTGCGCGCGCCCGCCGGGGACGTGTGTCTCTATATAGGTATGTAGGTATGGCTGTGTGTCGGGGGGTGTGGGTGTGAGTGTGTGTGGGAACGTGTGTCTGTATAGGTGTGTGGGTATGGATGTGTGTGTGTGTGTGTGTGTGTGCGCACGCGGGGGCCCGCGCGCGGGCCCCCGCCGGGAGCTCCCCATCGTCACTGCAGCCGGGAGCAAGGTGTGAGGAGAGGAGGGAGATCGGTTTAAGATTTCAAACGACCCCCCCCACTCCGCCCCGATTAGCATATGTCAGGGGGGACCGCCCGCGTGCGCGCC
>NW_005841846.1:363356-377462 GCF_000455745.1 Alligator sinensis | reverse complement strand
GGCCCGTGAGAGCGGGCAGCGATGGAGCGCGCCGAGCAGCGCGTGGGCGGGCGCACGTGCGCCGGGGCCACCCTGGTGCGGCTTTGGCGAGCAGCGCTCCCCCGTGCCCGGGAAGCAAGCTGGGAGCCTTAACCCTGCGCAGCCTCGGGGCTGTTTACAGCTGGGGCCATAGGAGGGCACGGCTCTTCCCTGAACTGGGAGACAACTTATAGGGAGTTATTTCTAAAATGCGTGGCACTCATCTTTAATTAGTAGTTGATGCAATGTGATATTTCAATATTTCGATGACATCAGGCTCCTAGTAACCGAGCCTTGGACCAAATACTCGGGTTACGGAAAGGACCCAAATTGCTTGTATACCCTACAAAAGCAAAGGAAAGGGGATGTATGAATTGTCTTCTTTGAAACTGCTAATCATGTAAACAAAACGTCCCCAAGCAAAGTTGAATTTGGTTCATACCTGACATTCGACTGTGCAAGAGTAAAAACACAAACCCTCTGAACAGATGTGAAGGTATGGTACTTTGCCTGCAAAGCCAAAGGGAAGGGGCTGCCGGAAAGCATCTCCCAAGCCTGGGAACAGTTTCCTGACCTGTTAGGAGTAAATGAGAAGGTTGCTGGTTGTAGCAGTGTTGATCTAAGGACATAGGCAGGGAAGGTTCTTTGGGTAGATGTGATCTCATTTAAGAGACCACCTAAACAGTTGGAAAAATGGTTCTTTGCAATCTTTTCAGGCAGGAACACCCTTCTTCAGGCAATGGGAGGGATGCACGTGGGCACTGCTGCCTTATCTGAACAAGCCTGTTGTTGTGGATCACCAGAGGGCTTTTTCTGTGTATTGATTTAACAGCCCTAAGAAAGGTGATTACAGTGTTCTCCGCCACCCTTCCCATAGTCAAAACAATTGGCTGGAATAGCTTGGCAAATGATTTCTTTATAACACATTGGAGTGCTGATGTTTTCAGAACTGGGAGAACTGTAGTTGAACAGCAAGTTCTTCACAGAAGGGAGACTTCCTCCAGCATGTAAACATGAAATAAATCATCACTCAAAAAGAAACAAAAAAGTTCAGTCCCAGATCAAACATTCACAGTGCTCTTCCTTTATTCTATCACTGTTCTCTACATGTTTGTCTGATGTGGTCTCTTTGTGGGTTGAATCACCTGCTATTATAGCTTTTTAAAAAGGATGGCTTTGAAAATTATACTAGAAAGACAAAATACCTCCACATCTTTTCTTTTTCTGTTTCTCTCTCTCTCTCTTCTAAACAGATCTTTAACATAAGGAACCAGAAAATCTGTGATGATTTATAGCCAGCAGACGGTTGTTAATGTCTACTTCTAGAGAATTTATTTCGTTGGCCACTTAGCATAATAGATCTGTCAAAACTCAATTAAAATTTAAAGAGGCAAAAAGTATGATTAAAATTATAGATACAAAACTATTTTAAAGAACTTTCCATGCCTTCACATCTGTTTAGAAGGTTAGTGTTTTTACTCTTGCACAGTAAAATGTCAGGTATGAATCAAATTCAACTTTGCATGGGGACTTTTTGTTTATATCGTTAGAAGTTTTAAAGAAGGCAATTCATTTCTTTCCTTTCCTTCTCTTCTGTATAGTATACAAGTAATTTGGGTCCTTTTTGTGACCGGAGTATTTGGTCAAATGCTCTGTCACTAAGAGTATGATGTAATCTAAATACTGAAACATCACATTGCATCAATTAATAATTAAATATGAATGCCGTGTATTTTGGAAATATTTCATATAACTTGTCTTCCAATTCAAATGGCAACTACATTCCATACTTATCAAACATTTTGTGTTTGTGATTTTTAAATACAGAATGTACATGCAACATAATTTATATACCTACAAGGCTACATAGGAAGTCCATGAAATTACAGGAGCAGGGTTTGCATGAAATATGTGGCAAATATGCTTTTATGCTATGGGAAGATTCTCTGGTATGACATTCCCATCTGTACTTTTATGTCCATTTACATGATACTGTTAGTCTGACTTTTCCATTATAATATTATTAGTTATCCCTTTTAACCTGGGATTATTTTCTAAGATCATTCTGCAGAGAAAGTGAATTATATTTTTAGACAGTTCAAATCACTCCACCAATGTATGAAAAGGGACCTTGGCAAAAAAGAGTATAATCATCTAGTATTAAATCCTTTAACCCATCAGTGACAGGAAAAAATTGTTCTTAACCAAGCCTTAACAAATGTTCCTGAAAATAACATTTCTTTATGGAGGCTTCAGAGAGTGCCTTGAAGTAAAGTTTGTATGAAATTCAGGTCAATGTTTGAAATAATAAATAGGAGCATTGTCTCAGAAAGAAAGGAGGCCACATTTACTATAATGTATTAAATAAATAGCCTCATCTGCTTCTATCTGTATTTTAGTATATTTCTGATTTTAACCAATCTGTGTCTTAACCCAGTCCTCCTCCTTCTGTGTGCATTCAGGTATCCTTGAATTCATGAGTGTGGCAGTGGGACTGGTCAGTATTAGAGGTGTGGACAGTGGCCTTTACCTTGGAATGAATGAAAAGGGAGAACTCTATGGATCTGTAAGTATTGTCTTCACATCAGCCAATCCACATTTTGGTTTTAGGCATAACACGTTGATTCATTTATTAACAGTTGGCAACAAACACCCCCCCCCCCTTAGAAAACCACTGAAAAGGTGAAATATGCTGACTTCCTATCCAGCTAAAATGATGTATATCATTTGTGTCATTCCATCTTCTTCAAACCTTTAGAGTGTTGAGTCAAATATTATACACATGGAGAACATTTTTGTAAGCTTAAAAAGAAGAGAATTACATAGAAATATTCATCCTAATATAATACATAAAAAATAAAGTAACTAGTCTTAAAAACGTCTTAGAAGTCACTAAAGTGACTTAGTAGCAGATTTTCTATTTAATGCCAACTCTCCAAATCTATCATGCTTAATATGTTATCAGAAATATTTCTGGGTAGTTTCAAACCTTTGAAAGTAATAACACTCTGTGTCATCCTTTCTTCCTCCACTATCTTGGGATAATAGTGGGCTCCAAGATGAACATGAGTCGTCAGTGTGACGAAGCCATCAGAAAAGCTAATGGCACTTTATCGTGCATCAGCAGATGCATGACGAACAGATCCAAGGAGGTGATACTTCCCCTCTATTGGGCGCTGGTCAGACCGCAGTTGGAATACTGCGTTCAATTTTGGGCGCCGCACTCCAAGAGAGATGTGGATAACCTGGAGAGGGTCCAGAGAAGGGCCACTTGTATGGTTAAGGGCTTGCAGGCCAAGCCCTACGAGGAGAGACTGGGGCACCTGGACCTCTTCAGCCTCCGCAAGAGAAGGTTGAGAGGCGACCTTGTGGCTGCCTATAAGTTCATCACGGGGGCACAGAAGGGAATTGGTGAGGTTTTATTCACCAAGGTGCCCCTGGGGGTTACAAGAAATAATGGCCACAAGCTAGCAGAGAGCAGATTTAGACTAGACATTAGGAAGAACTTCTTCACAGTTCGAGTGGCCAAGGTCTGGAATGGGCTCCCAAGGGAGGTGGTGCTCTCCCCTACCCTGGGGGTCTTCAAGAGGAGGTTAGCTAGGCATCTAGCTGGGGTCATCTAGACCCAGCACTCTTTCCTGCCTATGCAGGGGGTCGGACTCGATGATCTATTGAGGTCCCTTCCGACCCTAGCATCTATGAATAAAACTGGTACTCCAACACCAGTTTCAAGCCTAACACATTTATTTCAATCCTTGCTCAAAAAGATTGATTTGTATCATCACCATGCCTGCTTCTTATAATACATTGCAAATGCTTAGCATTTTCTAAACCAAAAGGAAAAAAAATACATGAATTACCATTATTTGTGGCTCACATCATAAATCCACATTGTCCTGTACTGTTTGTTTTGTGCCTCAAACATTTTGTATGACTGAAGGGGTTTAGGTTAGGGCATCAAACATACGGCCTGCGGCTACTGGAAGTTGGGGGCTTGGCCAGCTGCAGAATTCAGGGTCCCTGGACCCCAGTGGATGATAGGACTATCATGTACCTATCATGCCCCCTAGATCTGTGCTGCTGCCCAAATGCAGCCCTGCACTGCTGTGTGCCTCTAGATCTGTGCAGCTACATGTTCTTGGGGGATGTGCTGCTGTCCACCACCAGACCTGTTTTGCCACCCAATTGTGGCTTCCTGCTGCCACCTGGCCACAGACCCAGACTGCCACCCAGACTTGGCTCTGTGCTTCTGCCTGATCGTGGCCTCTCAGATCTGACCCTGGAGAACCCCTGCCTTCCAGATCCAACCTGGGACCCAGAGTGAGTTTGACATCTCTGGTTTAGATGGACTGGCATTTGATTAAATTAATCATAAGAATTAAAATTGGAGCTGGGAAAGTAACTTCAAGCATACCAGAAAAACTCTAAAGTTACTTTCCCAGCTTCAATTGTAATACCTTTCTCACCTGTCAGATTGTACTTTTGTCCACGCTGTTTATGTATAAATGTACATGGACCACCATGATAATATCCTACAGGGAGGTATAATCCATTTTATACTAGATATGTTTGCTCGCCATATCTATTCTTATAGTAACCCAAAAGTGTTATTTTTTTTTTTACTACTTAAAAGAAGGGCACTTGAGAATATATCTTCATGTCTTTCATTTTACTTCTGCCCATATGTGCATTGCCCAAATCTTAGACACCATCCAAGCTATGGTCTTTCTAGGGTTTTATAGATACTGGAGATGTGAGTTTTAATTGAATCATGCATGACTAATACCTTCAACAATACTACCTTAATGGAACTTCAGTTCAAAATTATGCATGATCTAGTGTAGTTTGAGTACTGATAAAAGAGAAATTTGGCCTTGTATGCTTAAAGTTTTGCAGCTGCTCTAAACCAATCCACATGAAGCAAACAGGGACACCTTTACCATCCTCCTTGGGTTGATTGTATTAAAGAATGGCTGAACAAAAAGTGAACATAAAGTCCAGCTCAGTTTGATTATCAGTGTGTCCCTGTATATTTAATATTCTGAGAAACTTTGTCATTAGTTACTGAAAGGGCTCTGATGTTTTATTTTTATATTTCTTTCATTTTCTAGGAGAAACTAAGTTCTGAATGCATCTTCAGGGAACAGTTTGAAGAAAATTGGTATAATACTTACTCCTCCAATGTGTACAAGCATGGAGACTCAGGTCGGCGATACTTTGTAGCACTTAATAAAGATGGTACTCCCAGAGATGGGGCGCGATCCAAAAGACACCAGAAATTCACACACTTTCTACCGAGGCCAGTGGATCCAGAGAGAGTTCCAGAGCTCTATAAAGATGTATTAGGATACAGTTGAAATGGGATATGTGTTCAAAAGGAAACAAAACCAAAACCTGTTCGTCTTACCACAGCTTCCATGGTAACACAATCAGGAAGAACATTCAAGGCTCTAGGAGACTGGATTTGAAGAAGCTGTCTTAGTGGTAGCCAAGACTCCATTTTTTAATAATTGGATGTAGGAGACAAAACCTTAATGTTTAGGATGGAACAACCTCTTTTAAGTTTGCTGACACTTGTGCTGGCCAGTAGGCAGTGGGAAGTTTGAATCCCATTTATTTTAAAATACCAAACTAGTGCCTAGCTTCCCTGGAGTACTTATTATCCATAAACTAAAGCAAAATTGACTACTTAATTTGTGTGGAGTTGGACAATAGACAAGAAGTTGGAAGAAACCGCAAGGAATAAACTGTAAAATAGTGATAAATCCTGAGAACTGTACATGAAGGTGAAGTGCTCTACTGCTAGTGATGGAACTTGGAAGTCAGTGCATCTCAGTCAGAGCTGGAACTTTTCTTCAGGATGGACCTATTTATACATCTTCAGATTGCATATATTTATTTTATATATTTATTTATTAAAGAGTTTATTTTTTACTGGGATATGAAGAGAATACAAGCCTCAATGCGATCAAAAATCATTTACAGTGCCAATATTTACTTCGAGGTAGTGTCATGGTACAAAAATGATATTACATCATAATGCGTTCAAAAACAAAACATCATATATTTCATTGTTTATAGATTAGGTTATATTTTTATGCACATGCAGTTGCCTCAAATCTTCATAGGTTGGAAAGAATGTTGGTTGCTTTTCACCTATGAGAATGCCTTACACAGACTTGTACTGACTTCAAATGCACATTTACAAGAGAATTAAAACATTTCACTTTACTGGATTTACTGTCATTCTTTAAGTGAAGAGTTTTCTAATATACAAGAACCTTTGCAGAACTGGAAAAGCTTTCAGAACCATATTAAAGTAGCATCTAATAAAACATTTTTCTTGGCATTTGAAACCTTGATTCAAAGCACAGGGTGCATGACATTCTCGCCAAAGTACTCCTGCTGACTTTAGTAGTAACTCAACAGCTAATTGACTGCATTCTAGATAAAGTTTTGAAAATGCAAGATTATAAATTACATAATTATATAAGAAGGGTAACAGCAATGACTTTGAGATTTCTGAATGAAAAGTTCTGTACAGCTGCTGCGTGCTGTTGTCTTATTCTGAAATTACATATTTTCTAAAAACACCGGTCATGTTATACAATATCTTTAAAGCAGACTCTGAGTTTCAGGGAAATTTGATGCAACACATTAGATTATAATTATTGAAGAGGAAGACAAAATTCAGACTAAACTCTCAGTTTTGATAACAGGCCCACCAGCATGTCATGATTCAGTGGCTGCACATGAGTAGACACTCAGACTAGCACTGAGGATTTAATTCAGTTCTTCCAGGTTTTTGAAACTGAAGGTTCCAATACACACTCCTCTGAAAATTGAGCTAAAGGAAAGTCTCCATTTGGTGTAGTAATATTAAGGCTCACTGGCCATATTCTACAGGATTTGGCTCTGCAACCTATTCAGGCTCAAAGCTAGAAAATTAAATCTCTTATGCTAGCAAGATTTCTGTAGTAATATCATTTTTTGGATCAACTGTATAGTTGGGAGACATGAGGAAGGGCATTTTGTGCCTGAAAGATTCGGTAACATCTCTCAGTTATACTGTTAGTCCAATAAAAGTTATTAACAAAGAAAGCTTACTTCTCTCACATGCCCTGGACCATCACAGCTCAAACAAAACTGCAGGACTAATATAATGTTAAGACTAACAAACAGTACATGGCAGCATTAAATATAGTTGGCCTGTATTCTAGGTGAGATGATAGGTGGTCTTGTATTTGAGCTAAAGGACTGAGAACTAAAAAAGATGAGAACTCTTTTTTCCTTCAGTAAAATAATGTTTTTGGGTGACGTGTCTCCTGAAAAGTAAATCAATGACTAAACAACATTACAGCTAAATAGAGGGAGATGTTGTATAACTTGGCTATATAATTTCAACTGTCATCTCTGCATGCTAGAAAACAGGATTAATTTATTCCACTTGGGACCAAAATCTATTCCAACTAGGGTGTGTCTACATGTGCAATTAATGTGCATTAAGGTTACTGCGCAGTACCTTAAGACACATTAAAATGTGGCTGAGAACACATCTATGTGTGCTCCCATCAGAATCAAATTTGCACCTGATGGGATCAGTTCAGTGCAGGGCTGTTCCAGCTCTGCTCTGTCCCCTTGCAGCAGCCCAGGGGAGCTCCAGGCTGGCAGAGGGCACAGGGGTCAGGCCTGGGCTAGGATGGGGAGCTGTCCCACTTCTGGGGGATAGCTTCCTGCCAGCCCCATGCAGATCAGGGCTTGGTGCAGGTCTGGTTGGGAGCTGCCCCACAAGTGGGACAGTTCCCATCTGTCCCCTGCTGTCTAGGCTGTCTGGGAACAATTTGCTTCTGGTCAGCTGTCTACATGTCTGTTACTGCACAGTTAATCTAGTACCTGTATTGCTCGATACTAGGAAACCATGCATTAGCCTAATTTACTGCACCGTAAATGTTATGGATGTGCAGATGCTAATGCTTTACTTGCAGTACAGTTGATTAGTCTACTGTGCAGTAAAGTGTCTCGTGGAGACGTGCTCCTATTAAGCATCCATGTGGACTTAGGCTTCTAAGTGAGATTCTGTTCCATCCTGTTTGAGTCTCTGGAAATCTAGTAATGCACTTCTGTAATACATCGTCATTTTGCCCTTAAGTCTGAGTCACAAAAAACCAGGAAAGAGAACCCACCCATCTTTTGCATTAACTTTTTTTTCAATGTTTGAGCTATTTTAAATAGAATTGCACATATGTGCCTAATAGACCCATAAAGTTAAATAGGATTCTGCTGTGTTTGTACTCAGAATGATTCCTATAGATTTCAGTACTTTCTTTATAAATTATTTTTACTTCTGTTAATCCTGCAGAGCTAAAACAGCTAAGAGAGTTAAGAGAAAGGCATTCTGATTCTAATTCATCGGCAGCATCATTGACTTAATTTACTACTGAGTCAACTCACTTACACTGTTGTTTCATTATGAAAGTTGTAGGGTTACACTGATATCATGAAAGGTATACTCTGGAGGCAATGGAATTGCACTAGTATCACTGAGGGCATAATTTGTAGGCAATGAGGATGCCCATAGGCTTAAAATGAAGCAGCTGAGGGCATCATTTTAGGCCTGTCAGCTTTATATAAGCTTTCCTTATAGACTGAGGTTTTCAAGCTTCCTGTGGATCTAAGGGAAATTCTCTGGTCTTCAAGCAATTTTCCTTCTGCTGTACTGTCCTTTTTTCCACATCCCCACCACCTGAGGAATGAGAACAAATCAGAGCTTCTCCACAGGGTGATGAAGAGTGGTTCTTCCATCTGTGTAGCAGGTAAACTCCATTCTCTCCTTTTCAGCTGTTTAAACAATGGGCTGATAAATTATCTGATAAGTAACTTGTCTCTGATTTCAGAACCAGCTGAGAATCAACTGTCTTCTCTATATTTCCTCTCATAACATCTGTGCCTACATATGTCTCTTCCTTAGTACTTTCATGTGCCCCATACTCAGAGATGTCCCTAGGGGTGTGTGTGGCTGGGGGGGAGGGAGGGCTGTGGTGGTGACCACCCACAGAAGTCAGCAGCAGCAGCAGCGGTGAGGAGGGGTGGGTGTCAACTGCCCGCAGAACCTGGTGGCGGTGGCAGTGGTGGGGGTGGGGGTGGTGACCTCCCACAGAAGTCAGCGGCAGCAGTGGCATTGCCATGGCAGGGCCTGTACAGCACTGTCCATGGGGCGGTCACCCCAATTTGCCCCCCGCAGGGACAGCCCTGCCCATACTGCAAGCGTCTCTGAACTCACTGCACCTGTACTCTATTGTATCTCTGTCCCACTTAGGTTCCTGATCTCTGCTAGTGCTGTTATGTGTCATGGTCAACGCACTGGTAAGCTGAGCAGTTGGGGCTGCCGCTGAACACAGGGAAACCCCATTCTTTTTTATAGCTTTGTCTTTAAACATCAATTTCTATAATATGTCCTCTCTCTTCTTTAGTAGATTTAAGTTTGGTTTTATAGAGGCAACTCCTGAACTGGTCCCAATAGTTACATGATAAATAAGCATGAATAAGTGTGAAATACAAATATAAAGTGTGTGTGGACTGACCGGCAAGATGCTTTCCTTTTTTATGTCCTTGGGCACTTTTACACATGCTCCAGGGGTAGGGAATGTGGCGCTTTAATTGGAGTGGTTGCAAGAGCTGCTCTAATTAAAGCATGGCAGCATCTCATGCATCATCGTCCCCATGCTTAAAAATGGTGGCAGGGGTGCTTGAACTGAAGTTTGTTTTACCAGCTTTAATTCAAGCACAGGGATGATGATATAAAGTGTAGGAAGCTGCTGGAGTACAGTAGTAGCCATAGTCCAGCAGACTTGATGAGTCTGTTCCAATGCACTGGAATTCAGTGTATGATTTCACGAGTAGATTATCCATAGAATGAATGGGGGTTGATGGTAGAATAAGTTGTGCCTGAGGGATATGTATAGATAGGATAGGATAAATAGAGTCTATCCTATATCCTAAATATATATGGAATGAATATATAGAATGGATGCAATTAGAACAAATACATAATGTATTCACAATGTATGCATGTTTCTGCATATCTGTGTAAACTGATACAAATATATGTAAGCTGAAAACTACATTGATTTACAACTCTTGGCAGATACACAGTTTGGACAGTAAAACATTTATTATTTGTACTGATAATCCCAAACTCATTTTGCAAGATTAAAATTAGAAAAAATACCATCTTTTTAGTTACAAATTGAACACAGTTGATATGGAAATCACTGAGAGACAGTAAATGTGGAAGACACAGGACATTATTTTTAAAAAGTTACCTCTCAAAGTTAACATGTTAAATAATTTAGTTGGGCTTTCTTATTGTTGGATTATTTTATTGAAAAAATATTATTTGATGACTCTATTAGAATAATCTTACACCCACATGGCATTTAGTGTAAAGAGAAAAAGAAAAAAAATCACAATAAAAGAAACACAATAAAAAACCCATATATTTCCTCAGACCTAGGCAATTAAAAAATCAAATATAGTACTTCAAGAAAGATATATTTACCACAGAACAAAACTCTACCAAGTTAAATGACTCCAATTTGTACCCCAAGAAATTAATTTTTTAATTGGTTTCCATTATGAGTAGAAGGGTTCAGTTTAGGGGAGAGCTAAAATTGCTGTCTCCATGTATCCTGATGCATGGGCAACCCTCTCCTCAAAAGATGGCTGGATCATCTGAGCCCACTGAGGATACAGACAAACATACATTTCACTCGTTTTCTGTACTCCACTCTCCATAGCAGAAAAAAATCCCCAGCTTGAACTGCACAGGTACAGAAAGGGAGAATGCTTCAGATGGACAACTGCCCTACAGTTGTCATGCTGGGAGTTATATGGCTCACTGAAACCACAGGCTTTTCTTATCAAGCCAAGAGTATGTTCTGAGAAAAGGTAAATTTTGCCCTGTTGATGAAAGGACTAGACAAAATTCTCAATATATGTCTTGATGCAGTTGCATAGAAGTAACTGAATTAGGTCTGAATAAATTAGCCCTGCTGAAAAGCAGGATCTATAGTAGTCTGGGCACAGCTTTATACCAGTACAGCTATACTACGTCTGGTACCCACACTAGTTCATTTGGTGTTTTACTTCCTGTCAGCTCACTCCTGTTGGATTTCTTAAGGGAAGTTCTGCTGGGCCAAATGATAGAAAATTTACAAGCTTGTTCCCTCCTTTTTCTCCCCCCACCCAACACATACTGTCACCATATTAAGCCATATGACTGGGAATTCATACCTTTTGTAACTCTGATACCAATCAGGTGCCTGGAGAGCGGCTGACCTGTGTGCTATCTGGATAGCTAAGAGAACTAGTCTAACTATTATTGGATATGTATTAATAAGTACTATTCTTGAGCTTTAGTACCTTCTGATCATCTGGCTGCTTCTTGTTTTTAAAATGCTTTCTTTTTCAGTTGCTCACTGTGCTGCAGATGTGTGTTTGAAGTACTCTTGATGTTTTCTTATCAGGGAATGCTGAGCACAGATGGTGCTCCTGTCAATTCAGGGGCATGGTTAGTGGCATTACTGTGTGCCCTCCAGGGTGGTAAACTTGTTACATTAAACTCATAAGGAAATTTTGCAATTTCCTACATAATGTTTTATTGGGATGATAAGGTCATCAGTTCATGGGCTGAAGTTCAAAAAAGTGTAGGAAGCTTCTTAAGTGAAGCACAATTTACCATGAAATAGTTACAAATCAACTATGCAACAAGGGAAATAGAAAAAAACCCAAACAAATAAACCCGAAGAAGGTCAAACAGATCCCTCCCTTGCCAGTTGGAGAGCATATTAGATTTCAAACAGAAATCGGTTGGCAACCTGCCAAGGTAACAACTAATCCATCTGCAACAAGATCAGACATCATAACCACTCTGGTGGGTCAGCATCACAGGAGGAATAGAGAACACCTAAGCAAAATCAAAGGTGAGAGTATATCTCTACCTCTTTAGGATAACCAGAATACTATTGATACTGATTTCTTAAAAGAGAAAGTCTCTAGAAAGTGACATTTTGAAAGAAAATGAAAAGGTAAGGTAAGTGTAATCTGAGTGTAATAAACTTTTTCTGGGGAAACCATGGATGTTCTAAGCCTGCTACATGAGAAAACTAAACAGCACTTTATTCACACTTTGTATTGTTTTCAAAATATCACAACCACATCAAACTTTTGTGGTTACCTCTATGTCATCAGCAGCACTTGATGTATGTATAGAGTCTAAGTTATAACTCACATGTACCTACAGAATAACTTTTCTGTATATCTACACTAGTATATATTTGAGGGATGCTTTGTAAATTACTTGCAGGTGTTTCTTTTGTTCATAGAAATAAAATTAGTTTCTGTGGTTCACAATCTCCTTATGGGAATAGATTCAGGTCTTTGTTATTTGTGGTAGATCTTTCAGCCATCTTTAATACAACAGGCCATGAGGTGCCATTGACGTGAGTGGGAACTATGGGACAGAAGGATTTGCCTTAAAGTGGTTCCATCTATTCATAGTAGAGAAACTGCATAGGGTGGTGATAGGTAACTGCTCTTACACCTTCAAGCTTTCAACTGTGGATTCCCAAAGGGATCAGTCTTGTCACCCCTCTTGTTCAATGTTTAACTGGTGCTGCTGGGCAAGATCATGAGGTAATATTAGTTAGTGTCATCAATATTCTGAAAGTACCAATTCTATGCCTCTTTTCTACTGGAGCCAGATGGTATCATTTCCTTGTCTGGTAGGGCTAGGGATAAAAACCAGCTGGCCTGAGCTCAGTCTGAACAATATGGACGTGACATCAATGGGCACCAGGAAGCAGTCTAAGAAATTTGCAAAATGTACACTAGCTTTCACAACTGGCAGCCCCTAGGCTCTAGAGGTCTTACAGATCATCTGAGTGTCTAAGCCAGAAACACTTTTTCTCTTTAGCTGACCAAAAGACTAAGCTCCGTCCTCCTAGAGCCAGTGTATATCTTGATTATCCAGTTTTTCCGGAGAGCCCAGTAATAGTATAGTTGGTGTATTAGAAGCCAGCTCTTCCATTACATGTATGTTTAATCTTGTGCACATAATTTAGACCAGGGGCATCAAAAATACAGCCCATGGACTGCATCTGGCCAGTGGAGCCATATGATCCAGACTGTTGGTCCTGGACCAACACCATATACAGTGTGGAGAGCCAGTCTTGTACTTCGGTTGGACCCAGTGCCTCAGTGTCTGCTTGCAGCACAGTGGGGCCTTTCTGGGCTGCAGGTTGCATGCAGCACTGGTGTTGGACTAGCCCTATGGAATAGCTCTGGGACTATTCTGGATTGAGCCATGCTAGAGCCGGAGCACAGGGCTTGTCCAGCAAAGCACTGCACATAGTTGGATCATGTGTAGCACCTGTGGCACTAGGTCCAGCTTTTCCCCTGCAGGCTGCTCAAGCCCCAGAGAAGGACCAGTGAATGTTACAGGTGATGCACAGGCTGGAGCCAGCAATGCAAGCACTGCATGCAATCCAGCTTTATGAGGCACCCTGCCAGACTGGCCCTGTATGCTGACTCCAGCAAACGCAGTTCTGACTGACCTTGGAGCCTGTGTGCAGGGCCAGTCTGGTAGGAAGCCACTTGCACCATACACCCCATACTGGTCCCCTGGGCCATGGGCACTGCCTGCAGCACTGGGTCCAACCTGTTTGTTGCTTGCTGTGTAAGCTTGGAGCAGGGATAGTGTGCACCGCCCATAGCATGGAGGGGTCAGCATGTGGAGTGTGCTACATGCGGTGCCTCACTGGACTGAGCCTGCACACTGGCTCTGGTGAGGCCTGATCTGGTCTGCAGATTGTCCCAGAGACTCTCACCCTGCCCATGGGGCCAGACGAGTTTGACACCCCTGATTTAGATGCTCTGTACCTCTGTTTTACAATTTACAAGGGCACAATTATATTTGTTAAGTTCTGTGGATACAAAAAAGTGCAAAATGACTGTTTAAACCAATCCAAAAATTTAAGCCAATGCAGAATGTCAGCCTGACTTGTAAGTTGCCCTCCTTGTGGACGCTAT
>NW_005841846.1:341540-363287 GCF_000455745.1 Alligator sinensis | reverse complement strand
GTCTCTAACAAGAGACTTGCTTTTATTTGATACTCTGGAGGGACAATAAATAAAAAGATACTAAGGCCTGAGATTCTAAGGCAGGGCTAAGGATCCTGAGATCCCTGTTAAGGCTAATGGAAACATAACAGGACATCTTTCAGTAGAAGGCAAGGATTTTTTGGTTATATCTTTTATTGGACTGTAGAAAGAGGATTTTTTAAGCCCAAATACTTTGAATTCAGTCTGGAAACTAACAGGTAGCCAGTACATATCTATACTATGCTGGAGATCATGCTGGGCACAGGAATTCAATGATATGGATGTGCACTGGCTGCCTATTGATTTCTTAGACCTCCATCTTTTTGCAAGGGCTCCAGCTTTCCTTGCAGACAGGGTGTAAATTAAGGGGGAACTTGCAGGGAGGGGAAGTGACTGAGCCCCCACATAAGAGATGAGAGCTCCCCTGTAGGATTTGAAAATCATAACCGGGGGGGCGGGTGGTCTCTGATTGGACTGCTTCTTCACTTAGGTGGACTACTTAATCAATGAACCAGTTTAATTTTTTTTTGCAGACCCCCCTTCCCCACAAGAGCCAAAATGTGATTTGAACTCTGCTTGCAGAGACTGCGCCTCTGGCTCCAGCACCTCTTTTTTGTCATTGTCTTGAACACCTGAGACTTACTGCTTTGGAAACTAAGTAATTAGTGTGCGGGCCGCCTCCCGATCCCGTCCATGTCGCCATGTGCGAGCCGGGAGCGATATGCGGACCCGTCTTTGTGCACGCGGGCTGTGGTCAGCAGCCCGGGCACGCGGGGTCAGAAGGGACAAGGCAAGGCACGCACGGGCTAGAATTAGTCATAGACGCGTAGTGGTTGATTCAAAGATTATTTACTTACACCCAAGATGGTCGCGGTGTAGGCTGGACAGTTTCCCAGGTACAGCTCCACTTAAATCCTCGTTGGAGGACTACGACAAACTCGGTTCTTGGGCCCCGGAGTTGTTAAGGCTCCGCGGGTTCGGCAATTTCTTTCCCACGGAGTTGTCGAAGCTCCGTGGGTTTGGTTCGGCTCTCTGGCCCCGGAGTGGTTAAGGCTCCGTGGGTTCGGATCTTGAGTATATAGGATAGGGATATGTCTAGGATTGCGCTCGGCGACGGGGAGAGGCCAGAGGCTGTTTAGACCTCTGTTGCCTTCTTAAGAAATGTGTTGGGTTCGTAAGGATCCACAGCGCTTAGAGATCTTCACGCTCTCCCTCTCGGACTCCAATTGCTTTCTCTCCAACTTGGGCGGAAACTACCCAAGCTCTTTATACGGCTAGCAAGCCAATTGCTAGCCGCCACGTGTGCATAATTTAACACAAGCCAATAATGGGGCTCGAATTAAAATACAAATGGCGGGAACTCCTTTGCACCGTGCATCTCCGAGATGCAAAAGAAATGCACCATGCAAAGAAAGCTACAAATATGGTGGGAAAATTCTCCGTTGCACCGGAGTTCTCCTCTGCAGCAGAAAACTCCACCGTGCAAAGAAGCTGCAATTTAACGGGAACATAATTTAGCAGTGCCGAAGCACACACAAACAAAAACTCACAACTTTGGGTTGTGACAATTAGCAGATATTTTTCAGGGACACAGTGAAATTTTATCAGTGAACTGGAACACAGTATTTTAGTGTGTTCAGATTAAAGTGAGGAAGCAAAATGAAAATCCATGTCCATTTGACAGCACTATTTACTCCTCTTCCTGACAACATCCAGGATTTTCTGTCTCTCACTACTGTAGCCAGACAGTTGTAGCAGGCTTACCTTTCAGAGCTTGGGCTGAGTCCCAGACTTTAGATTCTGCTGTTTTGATTGGTGGATCCCATCCACCAATCAGGAGGCAGAAAGGGAAGTGAAGTCACACCCCTTTGAGGGGAGGGGGAGAGGAGCTCTCCTGGACCTGATTATAGACTGCAACACTGTCAGATCCGGAAGACTTCGGGGCAGAGCCATGGAAAGTATAAAAGGAGTGTGTGCCCATCACGGGGAGGTGCATTGGGGACAGAGAAGAGAGAAGAGTGGGACTTAGAAGAGCTGAGGAGAGCTGCTCAGCAGGGCGAAGCAGTAGCCCAGGAAGAGCTCCTGAAGACTTCCATTGGCAGGGAGCTGCGGACGGCTCCAGCGGTTAGGCTCTTGGTGTGCAGCATGGCTCATGGTGTCTGGACCCTGGGAGCTGTGCGAGGTGGCTTGGGTCTTCAACCTGTGGCGTGTGGCCAGAGACATGGTGCACAGACTGGTGCATGAAGCAAGATCTTTGGAGCTGCTTGGGCGGCTCAGAACCCCAACCTCTGCATGAGGCTGGGAGCTCGGTGCAGGAGGCGCTGCACAGAGGGTGAGAGACCCTGGGAACTGCTTGAGGTGGCTTGGGTCTACAGCTGCTGGTGCAGGGCAGCAGCTTAGTGCAGACGATGCTGCACAGAGGGTCTGGGAGCAGACCAAGCTCCGGTGCTGCACAAGGCTGCCCGGGCCTCCAACCCCTAGCACAAGGTGAAGTGCCCGCTACACACAGCGGTGCATGTGGCCCTCAGCCGGGCCATCGGCAGCAGAGTCGGGCAGCAGGAAAGCCTGGCGGGGAACAGAGCTCAACCTGGAGAATGGGAGACAACCATCTGGGACTGTGGAGTAGTAAGTTACCCTAGAGAGAGGGTCCCCACAGGGGAGGGACCCCCAGGGTTCTGAAGGGGGACCACGTGGGCTGCTCCTGGGTGAATGGGGGTGATCTTAGGAGTCTTTCGGGTCTCCCTCTTCTTTTCTTTCCCCCCACCTCCTTTCCTGTAGTGATACAATGGGAGTGGGGGCCCCTGCCTTGGGGGGCACCCAAGTAGTCTAAGGATTGCTTGTTATATATGTAGACTGTACCTTATAGTTTATTGAATAAGTTGAAGTAATAGTTTGTATATTTATAGTTATAAGGTTGCCTGATCAATATCCTTTGTTCTGAGTTTTTCTATTGTTCACTTGTATTTTTGAATAATGTGTGTGTGTGTGTATGTGTGTGTGTGTGTTTGTGTGTGTATACACATAACAATAAACCCTACAAAACAATAAACCCTATTGTGGCAAAGTGGGTATCCCTGGCTTGCCACTGCTAGCTCCTCACCTGCCTCTGGGCATGCCACCTGCCTATCTCTGCCGCCATGCCTTGTTGGTAATTAATAAAGGTGTTAATTAAGGTGGGAGGCTACCCATTGTTGTACCCTGATATTAAGGGGGCATCCATGGCTCCGTACCACCCCTACACCGCAGCCCAAGTCTCACAGATGGCATCTCAGGCAGTTAGTTGGGCCCTCACCTTTGCCCATTAGCTCTGGTCCCCAACCATGGGGACCTTTGGCTTCTGTAAGCCCTGGCCCCATCTCAGGCCCAGTTGGGACCCCGAGCTCCCTCGCTCATTGTGGGCATCCCTTGTGGTGGGCCCCGGCCCTTTTGACCCTTAGATCCTGGCCCCAGCATTGACCAGTCAAGTCCCTCAGCGGGGTCTTCACCATCTGCCTGCATTTTCTGGAGTGGGGTTCCCCATTCCCGGCTTAGGTGCTCTGGGGAGCATGCCTGCCCCTTCAGGGTCTCTTCCCAACTGGCTCAGGCACTTCCTGAAGCTTACCTGGATTCTACTCCTTTCTTTGATGTTATTCCCCTCGCTCACACCACAACTGGTGCTCCAGGGTCTCACAGGGACTCTCATTCCCCCTCCCCGGAGCAGCAGGTCATTGTGCTCAGTCTTTAATGCTTCTACTGTAATAATAAATTTGCATACAGTTAAGTAATTGATTGACTGGGCCTGACTCTATAGGGGATGGAGGTGGCCGCTTGGCCGTGTGCTGTGGAGGGACACAACAGAATGGTTTTGACATTATCAATTCCTATTTGAAATCTCTGAGTTTATCTTGTGAATCCTGTGTTTGCACACCTAACAGGGCTAAAATTATAGCAGCACTCTGGTTGAGAATCACTGTTTTACAAAGTCTAGTTTTGTGGGTGGTTTAATTTTTTTTTGTAGTTGTAGTTTAATTTTTTTGTGGATAAGAATCACATACAGACACTCCTTGTTACCAGTATTATTGTATAAATCTAAATAAATAAATATATATTATACTTTGTTACCTATAGGCTAGCCTACTACTACATGCTCACAGTGGCTAGGGACAGAAATTATACATAAACCTGCATAAGTGATCAGAAAGTTATTCAAATCTATGAAATAACAGATCTTCAATGCACATAAACTGGTTTCAAAATGGTCCAAATTGATTTAAGCTAAACCTGGATTGATGTAGTATCAGACTTAACTGATTTAAGGTTAAATCAGTTTATTGAACTTCTGTCCCAGATCCCTTCCACATTCAAGATAACTCATAGTCCCTCAGCACCCCAGGATGCTTTGCACCTCCCCTACAAACCCACCTCACAGGGTGGGTGGGGTGGCCTTGGCCCAAGCTGTCTGCTCCAGCTGGGCAGGGATATGTGCTCTAGAAACGCCTGGTTTCTGGCCTCGGCTACTGCAGGTACGTGGCTCTATTTCTGAAATCAAAAGTGAATGTCTGTTCACTTGCTTACTGGTTCAATCTATGCAGCTTAGACTAACCTGTGAAAATTAAATTGATTCAGCCTTAAGCTTTTTGACTTTCTGTGCTTAGGCAGCAGGACTAACTAAAAGAGCGAGTTCAAAGATATGGTAGTACAATGTTAGGCTGCCTGTCCTTTGAACAAGGTGCATGTGTCCCTAATTAAAAGGGGTTGGGGAATTACCTTATCTTGTCTGCTGGACACTTAACTGTCTGTATGTCTACTCTTACTCCACAACAAGAGCTTAATTTATTTTTCACTGACAGCAAGATAGCTGTGGGCCTATGGCAGTTACTACAGAACTACCAAAAATCTATCAAAGACAAGAATACCCAATTACCTGTGGGGGCACATTTCTCACAAGAAAACAACTCTCTCTCCAATCTCTCAGTTCTAATCTTTAAAAGGAATTTATAAAACACCTTCCACAGATGAATCTACAAACTTAATCAACCTACTGGATACTAAAAATCATGGGCTAAATATGGACATTGGATTTATGACACATTATAACCTGCCTAATATCTGATACTCCAGGTAACCTCTCTACTATTTACTAGCTATATTCTTATTACCAGGTGTACATCCCCCTCCCCGACCCGCCACCTGTCTGTCACCCATCGACTGCCTCAATCTGCATTTTCACTGACTGGCTTCCTTGAATGTATACTGGTCCCTGGCTTCTTTTCTGTTATATCCAGGAAGAGCACAGACCAACTGCAGACACTTCCTCACCCTGCTGAAGGATGTTTGTACCTGAACACTTGTAAAGAAGAATTTTCCCAACTATTTTAGTTGGTCTAATAAAAGATATTGGATTTACCCAAAGAACCTTGTCTGCCTACATCCTTAGATGCACACAGCTACAACCTATACCCCTGAGGCACACTGAAGCCGTGCTTCCTATTAAATAAAGGCACAAGGGGTAGCTGTATGCTTCAGGGAATGAGGCACTTCATGGGACTTTTGACCCCACCATTCTACCTGCCACAACTCCATATAGGGTCAGGATTCCTAATTTGGAGTTTGCTTTAGGTCACTCCATTTTGTAGTAGACAGTTTGTCACTTGGTGAATGTCAGGAGGTGGCAAGATCTCTTCATTTTCTTCTCTGTTTTACTTAACTTCACCACCTTGAGGCCACTTATCATGATGATACTCTTTCTTGCTGACAATATTTGAAAGCAGATCCTCTGCAGCCCATCAACACTACTTCAAAGGTTGTCAGAGGGAAGCAAAATAAGATACTCTTATGTCCAGGAACTGAGTTTGCTTCTGAAGTTAATTCAGCTCCTGTCATTCTGGGGAGCAAGGAACAGAGCTCAGGGTCCAAATATGAACCCTTGTGCAGGCCCTGGTTTCCCTGAATGCCCCTAGACCTTTTGAAGAGTCCCACTGACAGTGTTTTAACTGAGACTGTGACTGAGGATGTATGACAACCAGTACCATCACATATTTTCATGTAAAACTACACTATTGTTTTAAAACAGCAAATCTCTTTTATCTTGTGGAGTAACTTCAATAGTTCTATGAAAGATAAGGTTGCTTAAAAAGTTAGTGTACCCATATGCTTTCATATGATTCTTTTATGATGCTGGCCAGCAGTGATGAAATTAGCATGTTTTGATCTATACACAAGTTGTTCATAAAGAACTTGAAAGGAGTAGTTAGGAAAATCCAAGTGCTGAAACGTTTAAGATATACTTTCTGGTCTCAGTTTTGTGTGATTGTCAGCCAAGGACTATCGTGATCAAGGTAGCTTGCCAATTGCCTGCCACAGTTATAATATTTATTGCTGTAATGGGGATTTCCTACCAGAGATCTGAAGGATGCACAACCTTACACATTATTTTATCCTAGGTAACCTATAAAAATCAGCAGAAGACATTTGTTAGTAAAGGAAAAATCATGAAAAGGTAGTTCATATTATGTCGTTCGTATTATTTTCATATTATGTAGTTCATATTATTTTCATATAACTTATCTCAATATTTGTGTAGGTTGGTTTAAATGTAGCTAACCAGGAAGAGGAAACTGACTGGTATTCTGTTTTGCTGTTTAAAGTGCGTTAAGTGTGTAATAGCATGCAGTAGGGAGCATGTTCTATTCCTGATTTCATGTGGGGGATAAGCAATGCATAATACTTACATTTCATACTATAAGGAGAGGAACCAAACACCTACAAATTGGTTAAAGAGAGAGAAATTCTCAGAAGTGTTAGAAGTACATTAGAATGTTCAACCATTTATTTTACCAGTCACTGAATATTCCTGTGCACAGCTTTGAAAGACCACACAGCATATCTTCAAAGTAAACCTCAGTACACTTGAATTTAAACACATTTACATGAACAAGAATGTAATAGGAATATATTCCTATTACCCATTTGCTTTATTCACACCTACTCTGTGCAGTCATTCCACACCACTCCCACTCCATCCCATCCATCTCCTAAGCATTTATTATGCACGTGCTCAACAGCCAAAAGTTTGCTCCACCTATTCCATCTCTTCTGTGTAGCCACACACTTATTACAGATAGGCACTCATTCTTGACACTCATCCACTCACCTCATGCCCACAACTATGTGCACCATTGCTAATGACACATGTTCTTTCTGAACATATCTCCTGACTTATTTTGTGCACCCATCCTATCACCCTTAAAAACATTCCAACTTGGGCTTCTGGGTTTGGTGCAAGCATGGGGGGGCAGGGAGAGGTTTCTGAGAACAATAGAATGATAAAAGTCAGAGATGCATGGGGAAGACAATATATGGGACAAGTCTGGTGAGAGGGTTCAGATGCTCATGCAGCAGTAAAGGATGGGTCAGTGGCTCCTATGGAGGCAGAAGCTCTGCGGGGCAGTTGCAGAGCCAGATCTAACACAAAAGTACTTCAAGATCTCACCCCTACACAGACTGACAGGACAAACTATTCACTCTTCTATGCAGCAGTTCTGACTGGCTCTCCTTCCCCAAGGGGTGGCAAATCTGTTTGAAAACTTTTGTCCCATTCAACAATTTTCCTTGAAAAGATTTATCATTTTTCATCCAACTCTACAAAACATGAAACTTGTGACTTCTGACATAGAGCATAGGCTTTGTATCATTCACTATTTGGCCTTGCTGCTAAGTCTATCAATACAGTTGACAATTACTACCAGGGTGTGAATTAAGGGGGAGCTTGGGGTGGGGGGGCAGGGGCTGAGCCTCCCCCCCCCATAAGAGATGAGAGCCCCTGTGCAAGATTTGAAAATCATAATCTGCAGGGTCTCTGATTGGATTGCTCCTTCGCTTGGGGGGACTTGTTAATCAGTGAACCAGTTTAATTTTTTTTTTGAAGACCAACCCAAGAGTCAAAGTGTAATTCGAACCCTGATTACTGCCCCATATCGTGGTAGTTATCTGGTCCTCTAGAAACTGGACTGGGCACCAAATCATTAATTGTCTCTGATGGTAGTGGTTCTTGGTCCCCAGAGGTAGAATAGTGATGAGCCCTATATTTCATTATCCTTTCCAATGCATTCTGTCTAGACACAACGGCCATGTCCAGATGACCGCACTGTGCAATATGTGGCATTGTCTGCGGCACCACACACCACATATTCAGGCATTTCTCATGCTGCTACCTTGTTACCTTGAAGTGTGGGAGGTTTTTTTGACCCTACACTCTGGCTGCTGGCCAGGTTCCCAGCTGCAGAAATGAAATGACTGCAGCTTTCCTGGCCCGTAGAGCCCCAGGAAAGGCTGCTTGGGCTGCAACAGTTGTTGGCCCCAGCCTTCCCTACCCCACCCGGGGTAACCTGCTGCATGCCAGAGCATGCAAGGCACAGGCATTCCCTGGGGACAAGTAGCAGTGGCATAAGGGGTGTTGCTGCTACTTGCCCCCAGGGAACCAAACATCTGAGCTCATCTGGACACGGCCAACATGTTTATGAAGGAGTTACGTAAGTTACATATTAGCATACAGCTCTGTAGTTTTATTTTTTTACAATTTACATATGAAAGGGAACCATTTTACTTTGATAGTTCCTGCACCTGGTGATGTTTTCCTAATATCTGCAAAGACTGCAGGAAAGAATCCTATTGACTGAAGTTTTCTTATAAAAACCAATTAGAAAATGTTACCATTTTTACTGGATTCTAAGACAGGTTTCCCCCCTGTAACACTGAATGTTCCAAGCTGATGCTGATGCTACAAAGTTACCAGCCCAGCTTGCCACTGAGCTCCTACCCTTGCTTCTGGGATTTCTGGTCCTGTCCCCTCATGGTTGTCACAGCTTGATGTTATAGGTTTGTAGGGATGCTGCCCCAGGAAGCAGATGCGGGGTTTGGTCCTTGTCTGGACTCAGGCCCTTCCAGGCTTCAGCTCACTTTTACCCCAGCTGGGTCTACCACACCAAGACCCTAGGTTCTTGGGCCCTAGCTAAAGCTCAGCCCTCTGTGGGCTCTGGGGCTGGGCTGCTCGGCCCCTAGGTATGCCCCCTTTGTGGGCACAGTGTTTACACTGCTCCTTCCCCCCCACCAGTCTTGCTGACAGATATCCAGTTCTCTGACATGGCACAGTACTCCCTTTTGCAATGTATTTGGGCTACTGCCCACATGCAACACCCCGGGACCCCAGCCCCTTGGAGTACGCTAAGCTGAGTGCCTCAGCTGCACCCCAATGACCTCCAATCTGCCACTCTGTAAGGACAGCCACTCTGGTCCTCAGATTCAAATGTAAATCAAAGCATTAGTGTCAGCTCCCAAACATATGACTTGCCAAGCATAAGCTTCCCTATTGGGGTTAATTCTCACCCTCAGGTAACACAAATGCAAAAGGTATGAAGTGCTTATCTTGCATTGCTCGCAGCTAGGGTCTCTTCTGCCCTTCTGTGGCAAACAGCCCTTTTCTCCAGGTAGTCCAGACTGGCTCCCCCCAGGCCTCTGCCTCTAGCAGCTCCTATGGCCAGATTGCCTCTTCTGGCCTAAGTCCTAGGCTTTTGAGCCTTTCCCTTGGTCATTTGACCCTCTATTTCTGCCCCAGGCCTGCCAACCACTGCCTATACCTGTGGTGGGCAGCCATCTTTTTTAGGTCACTTTTGCCACTAAGTCTGTTCAAAGGGACTGGGCTGGCCAGCAGGCCCTGGGCTCCCTCCACCTTCTCAGTAATGGGGCAGGAGCCCCATTATACCCTTCCATTTAACATGGAGGAAAAACATGCCTCATTTTAGAATCGCATATATGAGTGGTGGTGGGGAACGGGAAGATGGCTGTTGTGGCTCCGGCTCCAGCCCCTACACAGTGTCGGGGCCATAGCCACTGCTGCTGCCTGTCCTTTCCCTGCCCACTACTCCTGATCCTCACTATTAGGGCTCCAGCTCAGTGACTGGTGCCTCCTAGGTGTGTCTGGGGGTACACCCAGGGTCTGCTTGTGGCTGATCGCTGAGCCAGAGGGTGGTGGGGGGCCCCACTGTATGCTCCCTGGTGGACCTAGAAGTGGACCGGAAGTACTTCCAGGTGGGTTTCTGGGTTTGCCACTGAGCACGTGGAGGGCCCCCACTGCACTCCTGTGGGACGCTCCATCCACCCCGGCATCGCAGCATTCATGAGCCGCACTGGTACCTCGAAGTAGGTAGAAAAAACATTTAAAGCTGTGTCTATAGCCGAATCACTTATTCTCCAAGTCAGCATCGAATCTTCAGATTCAGATTTGGCCAAATCAAATTAGGGACAGTGATCTGAATCAACGAATTGAATCACTGTCCCTGATTCAGGCCAAATCTGAATCGAATAGGGCCTGCTTCACACACCCCTACTGGCTATCTTTTCCTTGAAGCTTCCTCCCTCCATCCTCCCCATCCATCCAGCTTCTGTTCCCCTGCCTGCCTCTCTTCCTCCTCCCTTACCTTTGTTCTGCACTGGTAGACCATCTATGCTGCAGCATGGGGTACTAAGCCCAGCCTGTAGCAGTGGTGCACACCCACACACCTGCTAAGGGGGCTGAGTTGGGGCTGTGCTTCATGCCCCAGGCTGAAATGGGGATGGGGCCTGCCACTGCAGAGCAAGGGTAAATAGGGGCAAGGGGAAGCAGGAGCCAGAGGGGAGGGGGAAGCAGAAGCTGAGAGGATGGAGAGGGAGGAACCAGAGGCATGGGGAAAGAGGGAACAGAGTCTGAGAGGAGGGGCAGAAGGGGAAGCAGAGGGGGGCGGGGGGCCCAAAGCTGTGGGGGAGCAGGCAGGGGGCAGAGGTGGCAGGGTGGCAGGCACAAGCAGGGGACAAGCTACTTGGCCTCCACATAGCACTTGCTGCCCCCACTGCTTGCCCTCCTGCAGTGGTGGGGATAAATTAAAGACAGTTCTCCAATAATTAGATTCTGTACCTGGAAAATTATAACAAATTTATAAATGTCCCATGTATAGGACCTGATTATTGTGGGGGTCATCTTATATTCAGGGTCATCTTAAATTTGAGTAAATATGATAGTATATAAATGTTATCTCATACTGTAAATTTGAGTCAACATCTAATAAACGTAATTCAGGCCCCACCAGAAGATATTTCAGCATTGAGACATGACAAGACTTATTTTACAGGGCCATTAGTACATGTCTCAGGTGCATTGGGAACTCTAGCTATCTATGGTGTATAGAAATGGACTCATAATAGATGATCTGCAATTGCTCATTGCTAGTATAGTAATATAGACCTATTTTTAAAGGCCAGAACCTTTAAAAATATAGACCTTATTTTTAATGGTCTAATTTAAAAGTTGTATTTTGGTTTGTTAATTTAGATCTGTAATATAAAAATCAGTTCATATTAAATGGATGAGCAGCCCCTCCACGGTGTCGGGGCCATAGCCACTGCTGCTGCCTGTCCTTTCCCTGCCCACTACTCCTGATCCTCACTATTAGGGCTCCAGCTCAGTGACTGGTGCCTCCTAGGTGTGTCTGGGGGTACACCCAGGGTCTGCTTGTGGCTGATCGCTGAGCCAGAGGGTGGTGGGGGGCCCCACTGTATGCTCCCTGGTGGACCTAGAAGTGGACCGGAAGTACTTCCAGGTGGGTTTCTGGGTTTGCCACTGAGCACGTGGAGGGCCCCCACTGCACTCCTGTGGGACGCTCCATCCACCCCGGCATCGCAGCATTCATGAGCCGCACTGGTACCTCGAAGTAGGTAGAAAAAACATTTAAAGCTGTGTCTATAGCCGAATCACTTATTCTCCAAGTCAGCATCGAATCTTCAGATTCAGATTTGGCCAAATCAAATTAGGGACAGTGATCTGAATCAACGAATTGAATCACTGTCCCTGATTCAGGCCAAATCTGAATCGAATAGGGCCTGCTTCACACACCCCTACTGGCTATCTTTTCCTTGAAGCTTCCTCCCTCCATCCTCCCCATCCATCCAGCTTCTGTTCCCCTGCCTGCCTCTCTTCCTCCTCCCTTACCTTTGTTCTGCACTGGTAGACCATCTATGCTGCAGCATGGGGTACTAAGCCCAGCCTGTAGCAGTGGTGCACACCCACACACCTGCTAAGGGGGCTGAGTTGGGGCTGTGCTTCATGCCCCAGGCTGAAATGGGGATGGGGCCTGCCACTGCAGAGCAAGGGTAAATAGGGGCAAGGGGAAGCAGGAGCCAGAGGGGAGGGGGAAGCAGAAGCTGAGAGGATGGAGAGGGAGGAACCAGAGGCATGGGGAAAGAGGGAACAGAGTCTGAGAGGAGGGGCAGAAGGGGAAGCAGAGGGGGGCGGGGGGCCCAAAGCTGTGGGGGAGCAGGCAGGGGGCAGAGGTGGCAGGGTGGCAGGCACAAGCAGGGGACAAGCTACTTGGCCTCCACATAGCACTTGCTGCCCCCACTGCTTGCCCTCCTGCAGTGGTGGGGATAAATTAAAGACAGTTCTCCAATAATTAGATTCTGTACCTGGAAAATTATAACAAATTTATAAATGTCCCATGTATAGGACCTAATTATTGTGGGGGTCATCTTATATTCAGGGTCATCTTAAATTTGAGTAAATATGATAGTATATAAATGTTATCTCATACTGTAAATTTGAGTCAACATCTAATAAACGTAATTCAGGCCCCACCAGAAGATATTTCAGCATTGAGACATGACAAGACTTATTTTACAGGGCCATTAGTACATGTCTCAGGTGCATTGGGAACTCTAGCTATCTATGGTGTATAGAAATGGACTCATAATAGATGATCTGCAATTGCTCATTGCTAGTATAGTAATATAGACCTATTTTTAAAGGCCAGAACCTTTAAAAATATAGACCTTATTTTTAATGGTCTAATTTAAAAGTTGTATTTTGGTTTGTTAATTTAGATCTGTAATATAAAAATCAGTTCATATTAAATGGATGAGAAACATAGAAAAAAGATAGTAAGCAATTTTTTTCCTGTTTATAAATGTGATATAGATATATTTATTTGAATACTTTTTGTTTTCTGGTGATTATCATGGACTTGTCATCAACTTCGATAAGAAACATTTTTTTTTCACAACTTCTTCCTGCTTTCTTTGCCTTGTAGCACCTGATTCATTCTCTCATGGCTCCTAGATAACTTATTGCTAGGTTGAAATTAACTGTGGAGCTCTTTATAGTCAGTGGGCTTGTTTACATAAGATGTGATGGTGCCGTAGCAATGAGCTACGGTGTCGTGGCATCCATTAGCAAAAACTGTGACACTGCTGCTCATGACATAACAATGTGCTCCCTTGTTATAACTCATTTCTACGGAGACATTTTGGCCATAAATAATCATGTGTGGCTGGCAAGGCGCAATATGGGCTGTTACTGTGTCGCCTTTTAGAACTTCCAAAAGGAAGTACTAAACGACAGTACAGTAACAATGGCACTACATGACCATGTGTAGACGCACCTATTACAATTTGAAGTAAATAAAGTAGCCATCTGAGGTACAACAGACAGCTGGATGAAGTGAGCTAGTGAGTCATTAATCATCTGAACAATATACCTATGGCAAAATACAAACCTGGTGCATATATCTGCCGAAAAAAAAAGTTGGTCTGTTTGTGTGGAAGAAGTGAAATCCATTCACCTCCAGCATGGTGCAAAGTAAGATCCAATCTTAACCTGGGTGTTGCAACAGCTTTGCTGTAGTTCTGTAGCTTCAAAATTCCACCTGTCATATTGGTGATTTCCTCGCCTTTAAGGTGATTGCCACTAAATGACACTACATTCCTGTAACATTCCTTTCTAGATGAATAGGTGGAATTTTAAGGATCCAGAACTGATTATACAGCTTGACATGTATCAAATGTTACTAGAACAATAGAAATCCCTCATGGAGTGTTTTAGAGAAACAAGGAAGTTAGAGGCCTCTTTTCCACATAACCTAAGACTGCTGTATACTTACTCATGGAAAGATAATGCAACTTTACACCAGGTGTGCTCTCTTACTAACCACCTGTACCAGCCACTTGATATATTTGCAAAGCAAATTGAAAATCAAAGGAATCACTGCAGCAGTAACTTACAGAATGACTGAAAGAAAATGCAGATCTGGTTTACTGGAGGGATGGGATGACTCAAAGTGTTGAAAGCATTAACATGTAGAATCTGGGAGACAAAAGGAAGTAGAGCACATAAATCTCAGATATCAGAATATGCATATTCTGGGCACAGATTAGAGCAACCGTAAACTTGTTTTGTTTTTCACTAGGGTCCAAACTGGTTTCACTGACACATTACAGTTTATAAAGATTACTTAGGGGAAAAAAAATCTTTCACCTTGTTAGTTCCTGCACTGAAAAATTGTTGGCTGGAACCTGGCAATAAACTATAAAGCAAATAACATCTAATTTATTCAAAACTATTACTTTTTACTACAACAACAAGAAGTAATAATAGTACTTTTGGATACTAGTGAATTCAATGCCCTCTATCACTTATAGTTGTTGGCACTTAAAATATCATTTTTAACTTTCAGACATAATTCCAGATGGTAGATTTGCACATCTTAACTTTATAGCAGTAGTACCTTTTTCTTTACCAATGTTTTATATTTTTATCTTCACATATAAAATCAACCTGATATCTGTGAAAACATGAACTATATATAAATGAGGCTTTTGTTTTGAATGCTGTACTGCCATCTAATGAGATAACTATAAATTACAGGAAAACACTTTTCTCAGTGGTGCTATCTTTCATTGTTTTTCAACATGTAGTATAATACAACACATAACTCTAATATATTTGCACTGGTAAACGTGGAAAAAATATGGGTCTTATTTATGGCAATCTTACTGTAATTTATTAAACCAACTGGAATTCAAGACTCCTTCCTTTCAGGGGACTGCCCACATCGTGAGCTACAGAGGCAGGCTCCTGCTTTTTCTTTATCTGGTCCCATGACTCTTGTATGCTTGGCTGACTTTCAACAGCAAATGTGGACAGTATATTCCCAAAGTCTTGTCTCGAGCCTGAGGGTTAGACCACCTTATTGAAAAGAAGGAACTGTAAGGTTGACTCCTGGGTGAATATCCTAATTACTAGGCTATAAGGCAAAAAGTGGGAACCACTATCACTATTGTTTTTGAATGGCTGTTGATATAAGAGAGGTGTGGTTTGAATAAGTGTTCTGGTGGAAGCATCTCCCTGGCCTTATCCAGAGCTTAGGTGCCCCAAGGAACAATCTGAATTATTGTGGAGTCAAGAAAGCAGAAGAGGAACTATGGTGTGTCTGGTTGCACCATCTGAATCACTTCTGAACATGCTTGGAGGCCTAATACAGACACCGTTGGAATTTTGCTGTATAAAATAGAGTCACCTAATGAACTGAGGTGCTCAGTGTGTTTTGCGGCTGCAGGTACAGGGCCAATTTACTAACTTTTTGGAACTATGGAACAAAACCCCATTTAGGCACCTTGGGAACTCATCTATGTGAACAGAATGGGCTCTGGATTCTTTTTCTAGTTATGCAACAAAATTCCTGGATGGACCTGACACTTCACTAAGATGTTCCCCATCTGTCACCATGAACTGCCTCGGACAAAGCTGCATTGCCTTGTGAGTGATGGAACAAGATGAGAGCCTCAAGAATACATTTTTATGGGGGCTCTAAGGACTTGGCTTTGTAGGATACCAGGAAGCTGACCAGGATCTAGCTCCCCTTCGGATCTCCTCTCTAAAGAAGAATGTCTGGGTGATGCAGAGTCACCCAACTGACTTTGATGTTACCTCCTATGTCAGCCCTTGGCTCAGGGCAATGTCGCTAGGAAAAGAAATATAGCTGGTGTCTGAGGTTGCTCTACATTACACTGAGGACTCCCATTGGGGCCAACTGGTTAAAAGAATGGGGTAGTGACTAATGGCCTAGGGCTACATTTGTGCCTCCTTTCCTCAGCTGCATCAGGTAGAGTAGAAGACCTGAACCAAGGCATTCCAAATGATAGAACAGGTAGTTCCTTGATTGAAGCTAACATATACTGAGTTTAAAATCTTGTGATTTAAAATAAACTTGGGTATGAAATTCTGCAGAGAGTTTCTATATGTATATATTGAAAAATGGTACTCAGTCAGAAAGTACAACTGCAAACATGCTCTCATTCTGCTCTCAGCGACAGCATGTAAATCTGGAGTAACCCTGGTATTTAGTAAAATTTAAATATGAAAAACTTTCTCATCCATAATCTTAAGACATTTAAAAAAACAGATAAATATCTTTTTTCACAGTTTTAAGAATGTGTTCTGGTGTAATTTGCTGCAGAATTGACCCTTAATATTTATTTTAAAATTCTGTTTGAAAATATGCCAGCATATGCTGTTGCTATTTTATTTTGTCTTAGAAATAAAGAATTCAACTGTAACCAATGTTTGGGAGATCATTTTGTGTCACTGAAACTTTACATAAAAAGGGAGGAATGTGTACTTACTGTTTACTGACACGAGCAAGTGTTATAGTCTTGCCAATCAACAAGTACTAGATGTGGCTTTTCAGTAAATGAGAGCATTCTGTTGACTGTGGAATACCAGTATCTTCACACAGGAGAAGATCAAAGGGATGCATTATGTTTCAATACATAACTTTATGGGACAGATGGAATCCACCCAGAGAGACCCATGACACTTAGGGCCAGATTATCAAAAGTATCACACACTAAAACCTATTAGCATGTTCAAACCTTGATCCCAACACTGTCAGCACTTTTTAGCTCCATTTAGAGAGGCCAATCCAATCTGAGTTTTAACTACTGCAAAAGTTCAAATGTAGGTTAGCAGAGTTGTTAAGAGGCGGAAAGTCATCAGAATCTTCTTTTGCCCTTTCTTTGCTTCCAGGTGGGTAATGTCACAAGGGCTAGAACATCATTTCTTTGCAAAGGGTAAAAAAAAATGCCATCTGGGGAAATATGCCAAGGTTTCAAAATGCTTTCAGTCAGACTAGTGATGTCTTTTAAAATCTTACAGAATTTTCTTATCTCGGGGGGGTCAAAAAGCCTGGAGAAATCTGTTTTCTCTATTATCCTTGAATAACTTCTCACCAGTTTTCAGCAAGAAATGCAGATGTGCTCTGGTGGGCATGTACTCCCCACTTAGCACATAAATATGCTCCTCTAAAGTTTTTTCTGGACAAATCCTGAACTATGTACATTTTACTTTCTAACATACTGTCAAATGCAGATAAAACTTTGCCTGAAGGACAGTCACCAGACATCTATGTTTAGGTGCTGTATGCTAGACCTGTGTGTTCTTATGCTTCCCTTTCCCGTCCTCTGAGTGAACTCTAGCCTTATCCCTTTTTTTTACATTTTTCCCTCTCTGGCACCCTTCTTGGGTGCAGGCTTTCTGTTATAATTTCACAGAAATGGTAAATTGTAGTTTAGCTGGCCTACATCCCAGGACCAGTATAGAATCTCCTAGTCTCACAAGGTGCTTAAGCACATACTTTTCTGTCTTAGCTTAAATCACATCCCCAGAAACTTAAAATGTTCTGGGGAAAATATGAAGCAGAACAAACAAAAAACAACCCCCTTTCCCCGCTCCCCCTAGTAAAACCTTAATCGTATCCTAGATTAAGAATTTTCACACTTGAGGTACTGAGTTATGCTGGTGTACCATATCAATTTAATTTCATAGGTCAGTTTATAGTGGTATAACTTCCCTAAGTAAAAAATCTTAATTTCAATATTAATTCCTGCAAACTGCTACTGCCTACAATAGCAATTTACCTGACTGAGTAGACTATCTGAAAGCTGACCTGGGACCTAATAATTTGCCTCTAAATTTTAGAATTGCTTCTGTGCAGGGGGGGTGCCTAAGACATTGTTTTCTTTTATGAAGCACATCATTCAAGCTCAGAAGCAATATCAGAAATGTGAATAATGGGCTCAGCAAATATTGGTGTTAGGGGCTTATTTTGCAGCCCTCTCCATGAACTTTAATGTGACGATTCCATGCATGTCGATGGGAAGATCATCTGAATATGATACAAATTTGGACTCATCTGGAGCTGGGAGACTTTAAATGATATCACATCTACCAAAGGGCAATACAGGAAAAAATTAGGCTACTCTGGAAAGTGATCAGATAGACTAATATGATGGGAAGTGGTATAAAATTCTAGGTTGAGGAGAAAATAATTTCATCTTCTGCTTTACTGACAGGAATTTGTTAGACTCTCTTTTTTTTTAGCTGTGAACAATTCACACTTCATTTCTAATTAAGAACACTATTTCAGAGAAGTAAATGGTTTCTCATAAAAGGAATATGAATAATGTATCTTTCTTTCTACAGTAGGCAAAATGTAGTTTTTTTCCTTGTGCTGTACCATGTCTGTGGTTTTGTACCTGTCATTACCATAGAAGCAATCTTCCTTTTTCAGATAAGGAAAGTAATCAGCAGGGAGAGGGAAGAGTTAAAAAATTAAACCAGGTGCAATTGTTAGCAAACTCTTTGGCTCACTTCTTGGCCACTCAAGCAGTGCAGGTGTTGAATAGCAGTATTTTAATTCTGTTTGATATCTTGGCTTTTCTGTTTGTCATCTGGGGACATTTATATTCAATCTGAAGGAGCTTTGTTGTTTAGGTTGCACGGGATAAAACAGAATTTATTTCTTACTGGTCTTAAATTTGAGAAGACTAGAGGTATAGTTTTGTTTTAACTTGACCTTCTGTATTGATACAGTTCTTCTCTTAGAAAACAGTAACAATGAAGAACCAAGGAACAGAAACCTGAATATTAATAGATTTGGACTGTAGTGCAATTAATGCCTAACATTCATGTGAGATTTTTATGCCAAAATATAAAGATGAATTATTGAACCTTGAAAGATGCATATTCAAATTAATTAGTGAAAATAGTGAAATTGCTAGTTTGTTTGCCAAATAGAGACTTTTTGAGTACAATAATTACTAATATTAAATTGCAAATGTTAGAGGATAAAACATCAAATGCTTAACACCTTCATAGAACTCGAAATGCTTCCACATCTGTGATGCAGTGGCATAAATGCATGTAGCTCTATTGATTTCAGTGATGTTTTGCTCATTTACACCAGCATACAAGAGGATCCTAAAACTGTAACTGCAAGTCACTGCACCCTTCTTTTCAAGAGAAGCTGGATAGTTACCTACTATCCTACCTACCTGCTATGTGTAATTTGGGAATTACACATCCTGGATTTGCACATGTGACTGGGCTACAAGATCCTTGAGCTACCTTCCAGTCCTATTCTTTTATGACTGTCTGAATACTTCATTATCTGACTGTAGTCAACATATATGCTTCTAAGTATATCTCTATGGCGCACACTTTCTTTGTTTGTTATCCTAAGAAAGCATCCTAGGGATACAATCTCGTACAGTGACCAATGGGGAATTTTATCTGTTAGCTATCAAATCCTAAAAAGACGTGGGAAATAATTTCAGAACATTTCCTTTTCTCAATTAAATAGTTAATCAAAAGGCATAACCTAGGTGTCAACTGAACCTTCAATGAAGTTTCCTTTGTATTGTGGGATCAGTCCAGGTAGAGCTTCTTGTAGGATAGGAAACCAAAAGCAAGTATAAGATATTCTCACTTTTCAACATGTTCTAGCCTGAAAATTAGAGATTATTTTTCCTGAAAATATTTTCAGCAATTGATTATATGTCTGTCTTGTCATGAGTGGATTCTTGGTGAAAGGTAAAGTCTATAGAAAACTGGTTGGAGCATCGGACTCAGATGGTAGTAATCAATGGCTCGATGTCTAGTTGGCAGCCAGTATCAAGTGGATTGCCCCAGGGGTCAGTCCTGGGGCTGGTTTTGTTCAATGTCTTCATTAGTGACCTGGAAGATGGCATAGAGTGCACCCACAACAAGTCTGCAGATGACACCAAGCTGGGGGGAGCATTAGATATGCTGGAGGGTAAGGCTAGGATTCAGAGTAACCTAGTCAAATTGGAGGATTGGACCAAAAAAATCTCATGGGGTGCATCCACACATGCAAGCACATGTACCTGCAGCAGCTCCAATAGAAGCAGTGCAAATTTGAGCCAGGGCTTTTTGCCTCAGCGCACATGCTCGGACATGTACTTTGGTGTGGAGCAAATTGTGCAAATTGTGCCACAAAATAACCCTGCCTGGCTCCTCCCAGATCTGCAGTCAGGGGGAGCTAGAGCCTGGGGCCAGCACCTGTGCTGTCCGCAGCAGTATAAAAAGCTGCCCTGTCCTGGCCCCATCTGTACAAAAGGCTGCTCTGGCAAGCAGCTCAAGGCTACTTGCTCTCTGGAGCTTTGGGGCTTGGCCACTTGGTACCTGGGGACACTACCCCTTGTGCCAGTTGGACTGCTGCAGCAGCATCCCAAATCCATTTTTAAAAATATCCCCAAATCCATGTTTTTCCACAATTAACACAAAAGGCCACTCTACACACACACACACACACACACACACACACACATATACATCTAGACAGAGAGACAGCAATCAGTTGGGCAATGCTTTATTGGCATATTTACAATGTTAAAGCAATGTGGAAGCCTACCGGTGTCTCTATCATCATGATAAAATAAATTCTAAATACCTATATGTGTTGATGTGTACTTTTGGTTTTCTTTGCACATGATGGGTGTATGATGGAAGGATGTGGTGTTTGCAGGAAGGGGGTGGGAAGGGGTGTGGGGGAAGGCGGGTGAGTGTGTGTGTAGGTGTGGGGTGATTGCTGGGGGGACTGTGGGTGTGGGGGACCTTGTGGGGGGGTGCTCAGGAGGGGTGGGTCCTGCACCACAGGGTGCAGCCCCTCCACATAGCACATGGAATGCCCCCCTACAACTCCTCCCAGGAGGGCCACAGCCCGTATCCACCACAGGGCCCCAGCTCCCCTGCCCAGGGTCCCAGGCCCCCTGGAGGGCCCCACCTCCCCTGCCCAGGGTCCTAGCTCCCCCTGGAGGGTCACAGCCCACCTACCCAGGGTCCCAGGCACCCTGGAGGGCCCCAGCCCCCCTGCCCAGCCCATAACTTATAGGGCCCACACCCCAGGCCCAGCTGGGTCCTGCCGGCCCTGGAGACTGTCTGCTGCCCAGCTGGGCCAGGCCCTTGCTGGCAGAACCCAGTGCAGCACATGGGGACCGCATGCCAGGCCCAGCCAGGTTCTGGGCCTCTCTGGAGCCGGGTCGGGCCCTTGGTGGCAGGACCTGCTGCACTCGGGGCCCCTCTACTGCCCAGCTGGGCCGGGCCCTTGGTGGCAGGACCTGGCATGGCACGCGGGGACCCCTGTGCTGCCCAGCCAGGCCGGTCCCAGGGCAGCAGGACCTGGCATGGCACGCGGGGACCCCTGTGCTGCCCAGCCAGGCCGGTCCCAGGGCAGCAGGACCTGGCATGGTGCATGGTCCCCGGGTGGCAGGAGCAGCCCCAGGGCCAGCAGGACTCATCTGGGTGTGGCGTGCAGTCCCCACATGCCATGCCTGGTCCTGCTGTCCTGGGTCCGGCCCAGCTGGGTGGCACAGGGGCCCTGAAGGTGGCAGGGTCCAGCATGCGGTCCCCACGCACCGTGCCGGGTCCTGCCACCCTGGGCCCAGCCCAGCCAGGTGGCACAGGGGCCGCAAGGATGACAGGACCCAGCTGGGCAGGGCTTAGGGGAGTCTGGGGGGCTAACAGGGGGAGGGGCTGGGCAGGGATCAGGGGGCTGGGGGGCTGGCAGGAGGAAGGGCCGGGCAGGGGTT
>NW_005841846.1:337656-341403 GCF_000455745.1 Alligator sinensis | reverse complement strand
GGGCGCCCCCCCGGAGGCCCCAGCCTCTGGTTGCCTCAGGGCACAGTCTGGGACTGTGCCCTGCCCTGCTTTTTTTTGTTTCAGGTTTTTTAGACTCCTGGATATCCAGGGGTCTAATTTTCTCCCTGCGCTGCAAACTTGCAGCATGGGGAACATTTTTTTGTTTTCGCACATGCCTCTTGCCCCACCTCAAAGGGGTTTGAGGCGGGGCAAGAGGCACATGCGTGCTCATCTGGATGCGTCCATGAGGTTAAACAAGGACAAGTGAAAAGTCCTGCAATTAGGATGGAACAAGCCCATGCACCAGTACAGGCTGGGGGCTGACTGGCTGGGCAGCAGCTCTGCAGAAAAGGACCTGGGGGTTACAGTGGACAAGAAGCTGAGTATGAGCCAGCAGTGTGCCCTTGTTGCAAAGATGGCTAATGGCATACTGGGCTGCATTGATAGGAGTGTTGCCAGCAGGTCAAGGAAGTGGGGAGGCCACATCTGGAGTACTGTGTTCAGTTTTGGGCTCCCAACTACAGAAAGGATGTGGACAAATTGGAGAGAGTACCACGGGGGGGCAACAAAAATGGTTAGGGGGCTAGGGCACATGACTTCTGAGGAGAGGCTGAGGGAACTGGGTTTATTTAGTCTGCAGAAGAGAAGACTGCGGAGGTGAGATTTGATAGCAGTATTCAACTACGTGAAGGGGGTTCCAAAGAGGATGGAGCTAGACTGTTCTCAGTGGTCGCAGATGACAGAACAAGAAGCAACAATCTCAAGTTGCAGGAAGGGAAGATTAAGTTAGATATTAGGAAGAATTTTCTCACTAGGAGGGTAGTACAACACTAGAACAGGTTACTCAGAAAGGGTGTGGAATCTCCATCCTTGGAGTTTTTTACAACCCAACTAGACAAAACTTTGGCTAGGATGATCTTGTTGGGGACGTTCCTGCTTTGAGCAGTGGGTTGGACTAGATGATCTCTTGAGGTCCCTTCCAACCCTAATTTTTATGATTCTATGAGTCTAAGGTATTTTTAACAGTTAATTATGATTTGATTGCTCTTCTAGCAGGTAAGGATAGCTGAAATTCAGAGAAGTCCCTCCCCTGAGAATTCTTCATGTGTCAGAAGTTAAAAGCAGAGCTATTATTCTAGCTCTATGACAGTTTGGGATTTCTCTTTCCCTAAAAATAGAGCTGCTTAAATTGGCTTTCTGGAATGTCACAAGTCAGTCCATTGGCAACACATAGGGGGTACACGCAGGTGCATGTGCACCCCGTGAGATAAGCCATGCACCCCATGGAAGTGCCAGCCGAGAAACCAGAAGTGCCAGTAGAAGTGCACTTCCGGTTTTGCAGCTGGCTCGGCAATCAGCCTCTGGGTCACCCCACTCGCTTCCCCAGCCAGTGATCAGCTGCTGGGGGAACCCCCCATCAGCAATCTGGTGCCCCCCCCCAGACTTGGGAGGCACCAGTCGCTCATGGGTCAGTCAGAACAGAATTTGAAGGCTGAGTATGACAATACAGGACATAGGTCAGCTTTGCCTTTAATGTAAATTGCTGATTGTTCAGATAATTCAGGGCTGTCCAACTGGTGGCCTATGAGTCGAATGTGGCTCATGAGGCATTAATCTGCAGTCCCCTGGGCTCTCATCCAGCTGCCACACTCCGTATTGCTCTGCCAGCAGCTCCAAATTTGCCCTCTGGTTTCCATTTCCTGTGCCTGCCCCAGGGGGCAGGATGGTGCGACAGCACAGCACAGCCTGTGGTCATGAGGGATCCTGTGGCCAGTGAGCTGGGGGACAGCCACCCATCTTCCTGCTAGCATATGTGATGCAGTTAGGGGGGTGCCTCATGGTGGTAGTGGCCTTTGGGGCCCATGGCTGGTAATGCTGTGATCTGCAGAGCATGTGGACTCCTGGCAGCTAGAAGTCAGCTGGTACTGAAATAATTGAACAATGACTACATTTTCCTATATTTCAACTGTAGAAAAGAATGGTGGCATATCAGTAACAGATCTGCTGTGCTTCAGCATCCAGTTATATCCCCATTCTTGAATATTTATGTAATCTATGTGATAAGTGGAAGTGAGCTTCTTAAATTCTTTCATAGATTTTTTATCCCCTTTTAAATCCTTCAGTACCACAGAAAATGCACACAAAGGCCACTTCTAAAAATGTTAGAGTAGAATAGTATACTGGTATTAGTGTCCCAAAAGCAGCACCAGTAATAAAGCAAAACACTGTGGTATTGGTCTAATTTTACATCATTTCCTGCAGAACACAGCACTGTTTTTATAAGAGGTCACTCTATTTGCATTGTGTGCCAATTAATTAAATAGTATACATGGCACACCATACTGAATGTTTGTCCACAATGTGATTCAGATACCATTGTGGAACCAGTCCCAGAGTCCTGACACAGGATTGTCACCTAATATAGCTTGTGCGCATATAGAACTTTTTATTGTTCTATACCCTTATCACCGAAAAGGAACTAAACTTGACTTGTGTACAGTCAGGTGTTTCTGATGTAGTTGCTATCATGGTATCAGAACATCTTTATATTTGATAAGAAATTCTTGAAAAGACATTTGGCAATAGATCTGAGCAATTTTTTTGGAAGCAATAAAGCTCAGAAGCCAAGAAACATGACCAAAAAAATACAAATATGTCAGATGGATAGCTTGGCTATGTGAAGTAAGCAGGTCACCTTTATGACACATTTACCTGTTTAAATTTTTTTTGGTGCATGCTGTAATCATGTTTCTGTTTCCATAACAGTAGTTGTCATCTGAAATTAAGATACATTTTACTATCAGGTCAAGGACACTGAAAGGATCTCTGTTTAAAACAGGGAAATTATCTTTGGTGTGTCAGGGCCTCCTGGGCTCCAATCCAGCTGTCATTGGTACTCCATTATTCATGCTGGTAATGTTAACCAGCTGCCAACTTAATGTCTGTATAGCTGGAGTCTATTTAAGGATCCTCCTGCTCTTTAGATAATCAGGATAATTTAGCAATTGTTCTGAATTAGCAAACTGTTTTATAGCTACATGAAACCTAAATTGAAAGTTGCAAATGATTTGCTTTGAATCACTTTCATGTCTAAACATGACCAGCATGGAATTACTTCATTAACTGTTAGTAAAGTGCGTTAGAATTTTAAGCCATGTACTCACATGCTGCAATTCGCACATCATTTTGTCCTTGTTTTCATATTAGTACTGACTCGTCTTCTTATTAAAGACATCATTGCTTTCCGTCAGCTGCAGATTGCTATTATACTAATAATTGCAATCTCACTGCTAAATGCTGCTAAATTTAAATTTAAAAATATCAGACCTGGAAATAATATAATAAACACTAGCTCTTGCTAATTAAAACTTATTAAACTTGATCTCTAATTGCTCAAAAATAGTTACAAGAAGATGAAACCCAAATTAAGTTAAATTTTCAATTTGGCTGTAGATATTTAGTGTTTTATAAAATATATGTTACAAAATAAACTAAGTTAAACTTCACTCTGAAAAAAGGAAATAATTTTAGTTTCTTTTGAAAGAATGCAGACTGGGGTGTCCTTTGGTAATACCACTAAAGTCAGATAGATATATGGGTATTATAATGAAGCAATACAGAAGAATTTATTAGGCAAACCCAAGTAAAAACCATTGTTAAAATGTGATATTAAGGTTGAAAGGATCTATCAGACATAGTAAGGAAAACACTGCAGTTAATCAAAGCACATGAATATCAACAAACTGG
>NW_005841846.1:327096-337625 GCF_000455745.1 Alligator sinensis | reverse complement strand
CGGCATTCCAATTTATGAATGAAGAAGTGTAAATCTGCTGCAAATGTATGATGAGCCAAAAAAAGGAGATAAACCTTTGAAAATTCAGTGACAGGGAAATGTTTAAATCCTTTTGTCTTGGATTTCTAATGTGATTTGTTCTAATTTATTTTGGCATGCATTATCTGCATGTGAGATCTGAAGTGGATTCCTTTAGTTTTGATGCATTTATGGGTCCAAAATTAGGATTTTAATGGGAACCTATTTTTAATTCCCTTGCTTTGGCTAGATGGAGTTGAATCCATAGTATTGAATTTATTGTAGAAATGATTATAGAGGATATGGATGACAAAGGAAAATCACTGTATTTACTCAAATTTAAAAAAACCTCTAAATTTAAGATGACCCCCAATAATTAGATTCTATATATGGAAAATGTATGTTTATTATAATTTTCCTTGTATAAAATCTAATTATTGGAGGGCTATCTTTAATTCATCCCTCCCACTGCTGCAAGTGGAGCCAGCAGTGGGGGCAGCATTTGGTGTGTAGAGGCCAAGCAGCTTGTGCCTGACTCCCTGCAGCCTCCCCCCCCTCCCACTTCTCCCTCTACTCTGCATCCTGCCCCAGCCTCTGCTCTCCTCCCCACTCCCATCCTTGCTCAGTGCCCACAGGCTCTGTCCCTATACTAGCCTGAGGCACTGAGCCTGGTCCCAGCCCTGCCCCTGTAGCAGTTGTGTGGGCTGTTTGCCACTTCTGCAGGGCCAGGATGGGCCTGAGGTCAGTGTCCCATGTTGCAGCATGCACAGAGCCTGCCAGCACAGAGCAAGGTTAAGGAGTGGGGAGAGGGGCAGGTGGGGGTGCAGAGGTTACATGGCGGGGGAGGTGGGAGAGAAGAGGATGCACAGGGGAGATAGAGGGGAGCAGGGGCAGCAAAGGGGTTAGGGTCAAGTTTCAACTGCAGCTCTGGTCCTGATCCCAGGTAGAGGCTGGAGCCCGAGCCACAGCATCTGCCTGCCCCCTAGCCACCTTCATGTGCAATTCTAAGATGAGGGGCTTTCTCCCTCATATTATGTGGGAGGAAAAAAACCTCATCTTAGAATAGAGTAAATGCAGCAGTTTCTTTTAAATGTAGCTAATAGTAACTACTATATTGTAAAAAGTATATGTCTTTATATATGCATAAGTATCCTGAAAATCATAAATAGCAATTTTCTAATGTCTGCATTTGCCAAAGGCAATAGTCAGTCTTGAGAGAGGCAAGAATTGTTGTAGTTGGTACCTTTCGTTGGACCAATTGCATGGCTGGGATAGAGAAGGTTTTGGGTATCACAATGCCCTTCCTTGGTTCCTGGAAGGGTATTGTGATATCCAAAACCTTGTCTAAATCTATCACAACCGTAAGGCTGATTCAGTAAAAGATGACATCCACAAAAATTCTTGGCTCTCATATATTTTCTGAACCATCATGGCTATAGCATCAGTTCAACACTACCAGTTACTGTAGTGGTATCTTTTAAAGTGATAATATTCTTGTCTATAAGTTGTACAGGGAGAGTAAGCTAGATTATGGAAAGGGAGAATGTCAATGTAAAAAACCCAAACATTTGTATTTCAGACATCCAGAAGATCATGCCCTCCTCCCCCCCAAATGATAATGGGTGGAATATATTTAAAAATCCCAGAAAACAGAAATAATTCTGCTCCTGTTCTTGCCAAGTGGAAGAAGAAAGGGAATTGGTCAAGTGACAAGATCTTCTAAAGACCCTTTGTGTTATAACCAATTATTTTAATTTTCTGCTCACACATCATAAGGTTACAGAAAGGTGCTCATTTGCTTTCTAAGTCAGATGAGGCAGGGGAGGTGGCCAAAGAAAGGTACTGACTGTGGCTGGAATTATGGCAATATTTATGAATGTTTAGAAATTGCATTGCCTCATTTTAGCTTGCATCACTATACAAGGACAATGACTGACTTGATAGTACTTTGGGAAACACGTTTAAACAAATAAACACGTATACTGCTTTGTATAGCATGCAGTCAGTGCAATATTTACTGCTGAATGTTATTAAACCAGTTATAGTGGTTGGGTTTTTGTGTTTCTTTTTATACATTGCATGTGTCTTGGTCCATCAGCAAACTGTAAAAATACTTGTAAAGAAGGGGTAAACTCTGAAGTCCAGTACAGGTCTCCTTATCTGTAGGCTGGTTCTTTGCTGGACAATATTGGCAAAGTGTTTCAAATTAGAGGCCTTTGGAAAGGATCCTCAATACTCCATATTGGGGGGATCATAAGAATTCTCTTGTGATAATAAAAACTCTTGGGATAATAAGAATTTGTAGAATTTAAGGCTACTAAGACTGTTGTTTGGTGCAGCTTTCCCACTGACTTTAAGTCTGATTTTTGTGTTCTGTAATGGTGAAAGGAAAAGTTATATGCAACATGTGGATGTTGACACCTGATTAAAATATGAAAAACCACAGAAGCAGTGCCAGCTGGCTTCAGTCATATTAGAACAGTAAGCTTTATGAACTGGGTCTTTTGAAATAATGAAAGATTATCCCACAAAAATATCCATATATACGCTTTTGTCTTTTAAGATGAAAATCTGAATGAGTTATTTTATAGCACTAATCTTAATCAGATTTTTGTAATGATTTCCAGTTATTGCACATAGCTCATGCTATCTATATTAGCAGTACATTTAATGCAATATTATAACTAAAAATACATTAGAAGAATGTTAAAGTTACAAAGTCAGGCATTTTTCCTTTAAAAAAATAAGGTTATTTTCCTTGAAAATAGTTATTTTCCTTCAAACAAGGAAATTTCAGAAGTTTACCTAAAAATATAATTCAGTCCCCTGTATTATGACAGATTTTTTAATGATATGGCTACATGCTTTATTAATTAATTAATTAATTAATTTATTTATTTATTTACACACACTGCCTCCTTTACAGCATACATACTTTCAGATTTATGTTTATCTACTCAGTCCATATGTGGCCACAGCCCTTGTTTAACACTATTCAAAACCTGCACTGACTACAAACATATTAATTTCTTTTTGGGGGTTGCTATGGAGATCTTGCCTAAGTGTATAATCATCAATGAAATAACCTTACAATCTCCTTGAAAGATTAGGTGACATTATTAACTTCATTTTGCAGCTATGAAATTGAGGCAGAGAGAAATGAAGGTCAAATTTGTCTAAAGTGCTCACTCATTTTGGGGGTCAACTTGAGACGTACAGGGTGAAGTTACATGTTACACTTAGACCATACTAAACCTGTCAAAAGTTAAGCAGTGTTGAAGTTAGAGTGTGCTGTTAGCAGTCATACTTGAAGGGTTAATACCATTTCTTGCCTGCACACACCTGACTTGCTACTAGAGGTCTGGTGAGCAGGGGCATGGCTAGGAGCCAGGACACTTGGACTCTTGTCTCTACTTTGGAGGGGTGGGGTGCGGTCTGAGAGTGGTGTATCCGGGGATGTTGGAAGCCAGAAAACTGCTTGTTTTATCTCCAAGGACCAGATTGAAATGACCCTAACTTAAACTAGGTAGGACAACCTAGAGTTAGCCCTTCCCTGAGGTGGCAGAACTTTGAGATGCACAGAGGGCACTTAGTGCAAGTTTATGAGCTTTAGCATGTGGCTGCTTATGTATTAAATGTCCTTAGTATGGTCCTTAGTATGGTCTAAGTGTAATGTATAACTGCATCCATAGAAGGGTAATTTTTCTCAGACTACTTAGCACTTTAATCACACTTTAGATGTTCAAAGCACAGCTCCCATTGATTTAACTTGCAACTACTTCTAGGTGTCTCATGTTGGAAACCCAGAAAATGCATAGTGAAATGTGAGCTTTTTTTATACGACTTTGGTCAAAATATATAACTGAGATAGTGATAAAATCCAGTTCTTCAGAAGGATATGCAATTTCTTTAATTATGAGACAATACATTCTCTTCTGGCAATATCCTGCCTCATTTAGTATGTACTTTCTTGCCACTTCTACAAAAGAGGTAAAAGTCCTGTGGACATCAGCTTCATTCATTACATAATCCTAATTAATCTCAGAGGTCTGTTCATCCTACATGCTAAATGACATAGCAATCTTGTTGAACAAATTTTGTGTGACCATATTCTCCTGTAATTAAAAATCCCATCACAGAGCATATGGAGAAGCAGGATGGATTAATGTGACACAAGGACTTCTAGCATTTCTGTACTTCTGAATAATTTTGCAACCTTACCTTTCTTTAAGTGTAGACTTTTTAAATGTCACTTGCTAATTATTATTTAAAAAAAGACTTAAATAAGATTGGATATCTATTCACATTGAACCATATTTATTCATAACTGATATCATTTATAGAGCATTGACTTTTTAATTAACAGGACAAATATGTATCATGTAAGCCAGGGCTCTCCAAATGGAAGCCAGTGGGTCACATGCAGCATGCAAATGGTTAAATCATGGCCTGTGGGACTGGAAATTTTGTGGTGGGGTAAGTGGTGGCACTATTAACTTCCACTGTTGCCAGAGTCACTGTGTTGGCAGAGCCAGCACCAGGGAGCTAATGATGCCACTGCTCACATTGCTACAAAACTTCCAGATTGAGATTCCTGGTTGGGGACTCCTTTTGCAGGTGCTGGGGTGAGCTGCAGCAGCATTAACCTCATGGATGCTCACTGCCAAATTTCCAGGTTGAGATTCCCTTTGGAGATGCCTTGCAATGATGATGTGGTCAGCACATGGGGGTTAACACCACTGTCACTTGCGCTGCCACCATTCAGTCCAGATGTCTCACCAACCAAAATGAGTCAGATAGCCCTGGTCTCAAGAGCTCAGAATAACTGATAGCAATAGTAGATTGTTAACATCCAAGTAGATTTCCTATATGGATCACCCAGTAGGAAAGTGATAAAGACACCCAATCTGGGGACATGAAGATCCACAGATATTTGTCTGCAGCAGAAGAATGTAGGATTCCAAGAGTCAGCTCCCAGTTTGGGGGTGTTCTAGTGCTTATAGTTCCTTCTTCCACGTTGCTCCCAACTTTGTCCTCTTCTGTTCAATCTTGCTTCAGCTTCTGTTCCTGTCCCTATCCCGTTTCTGCTCCTATCTTTCCTCATCCCAGTTTCTGACCCTGTTTTCTTATCCCTATTCATTCAACCACTGGCTCCTGCCCCCTTTTCCACTTATCCCATCTCTTTCCAGTTCTTGTGGGTTTTTTTCCTTGCTTTTATCATGCCCTTATATCTGTTAGATCCTCAACACATCTATATTTTCCAGGTCCTTTTGCTTTCTTTCCTGCTATTCACTGTCTACCCCACTTGCTCTTTTGTCTCTTCTCTCTCTGTTACCTTTCCAGGCTTCCATTACCCCCTGAGCCCTGCAACATTTCCCTTTAATTTATTAACCATCTGCATTCAAATCTCAGGGTTTTTCCTGACAGGGCACTGAGCGTACATGAGTCTGTGTTCCTGTTCTCAATTCTGGTGTTCAGTAATGTAATAGCCTATGGTATTTGGAAGGAACAATCATAAAGAATGTCTTGGTCAGCCTCTACATCTCTGGAGTGGAGCAGATTTTATGCTGTTGATAGCTATGGAGAATGAAATAGCCAAACTCTAATGAGTGTCTACTGAGCATGTGTAAATGTCAGATTTTCAAAGGTTTATAACTTAGCCAGAGTTGATGAATTTTCACAGGAACAAGAGAAAGCACAAGTCTCTTATAAGGGTTCCTACTCTACATGAGGATGCAAGAGCTTCTGATAGAACTTGAACTAAACTGGGAAAAAATAATGTATTTTTCCCTTAATCTCATTCTTGCAAATAGCTATACTATTTTAAATGAAACTTTCCAGGAACATTCAGTCTGAAGCAGACACTCAGCCTAGACAGCTAATTTCAGGTTAAAGTGCAAGGAGGCACTCCAGCTATTTATACTGTGTTGCAATCCTATTCCATCTGCTTGGCATGTAAACTCTGTATAAATTCAATAGAAGCTAGTCACAGAAAAATCGCAAGTAATGACTGTTTGATGTGGGGGGAGGGGTGAGAGAGGGGGGAAGAGAGGCTCCCATTTTTTAGCTCTAAAACCTAGTGGTTAAAATACTTGTTCACCCAAAAAGGATTTTAATCTACAGCTCCCACTTCCCAGCATAGTGCCATATAAATGACCAGGCTGTTGGGTTGGGAATCAAGGGGCAACCTTTTGAAGCTGGTTCTCCAGGTAGCCAGAAACAGGAGATATGTAGAGCCAGAAGGGTAACAAACCGGAGGGAATATGGCTCAGTGGGATAGACACTTCCTGGAAGCAAGAGGATTCTGGGTTTGGGTTTTTCCTTCTGTCCCTATTTGCAGAATGGTGACAAAAGCTACCACATTGCTGTCTATCTAATGCATATTAAGAGCAGAAACAATACCAAGTTATCTATTCAAGGGCAATTTACTCATCTGGAGGTGAAAGTGGCTTTGGGCCTACCTGTATTACCAAAGCTAGACCTGTGAAATTAAAGAACTTATCAGGGTGATCTCTGATATGAAGTAGAACAAAGATTTCTGGATTAAGCAGAATTAAAGGTGTTTCTTAGAACTAGGATTCAGCCATTACCTCAAACAGGAACCTTGAAGTTATTATTATACTGAAATATCCTTTTTGTTTTCTCTGTTGACTGTTCTGATTATTATCAGTTCCTTCATTCTGACTGACTGTTTCATTCAGAATTTCTCTCCAGTATGGCTCCCCTGACATCATAACTAACCTATTTTTCCTCTTTCTCTCCCTCTGCTTTGGATAATGCCTAGCACAGGCTTGCCACTTCACTGGCAAGTGTGGGGGATTCGGGTTCAAGCCTTCTTGAAGGGAAGCAGGGCTAGAAGCTGGGCCTCCTGATCTCTAGGCAAATCCCCTAACTACTAAGATATAGAGTGAAATGGGAGGAGGACCTTCCTCTTCTGGTATCAAATTGTCATGGTTTTCCTTCTGACTGAAGTTTTGGAGACTTACATGGATTACATCCCAACTCAGATAATGCTATTCTGCTCTGGAGCCCAACCGAGCCATACTGCAGCCTTCCAAGCATGTTCAGAAAGATAGCATAAGGTGAACATAGCTACACAAGTGAAAGAAGAATTTAAACTGTGTGTAACTGTCAAAAATTTCACTTAGGTAGTCACGTAAGTGCCACTTAGGTGCACAAAGGTGAAATAGGATTTGGCCACAAGTGTTTAGGTAACTAGATATTTGAGAAATAAGTGTACATTTGTGGATTAATAAGTTCCCTTTTCCTTTGATTGCACAAGATGCATTTGAGTTCACTGCACTGTACTATACTATGCAAGCAGAACCTTCTGGCAAGAAATGAACCACTTGAGAAAATAGGAAAATATAAGAACTTGAAAGCAATGCCAGAAAATGAGAACAATATCATATTAAATCCATTTTTAAGGCCTGTATCACAAAGAAGTTAATATGTTAGACTGGAATGATAAAAAATCAGAAATCAGCTGTCACCATTATTGTGCATTGTTTGAGCCATTTTGGTATTATTAGCCATCCTTTCACACAGATGTAGAAGAATCTGTAGTAAAGGACAGGAGAGTAGCCTTCCAAATAAGTAGAGGCACAAAGGAATTTGAGATGATAACCCTAATGAGACACAGAACTTCAGTACTGTGAGAAAATTAAAACTTAGGCCAAGAATCAAAGGGAAGCTCAATAGCCTTCAGAGGGCTTTTTATAGGCTGGGATCAAGAAGGTTTCATCTTTTAGTGTGCAAAGGGCTAATAATGATCTGCTAATCTATGTGGAACATTTATATTGTTTTTCTTGTCATTTCCAAAGGTCTATTAAAGCTTGCACGTAAGGGATTGCAGGCTGGAAATCAGATGTGACTATACAGCCAGTATAACACCACATCAGTGTTATGAGATGTTCATGAGGATGTGGAATGCTTTTAGGACTGTCTAAAGGTTAAAGCCTTTAAACACTGCTACTCACTTCAGTCACATTCTAGGAGCAGAGATGGATAGAGACCAGAACAGAAGCACCTGGAGCATATTTGCTTTTCATTGAGATTTGAGAAACTAGATAATAAAGATCCACAATTTGCTTTTAACATTGTCCTTAACATTTAGGTAATCTAAAATAGACAAAATAATCACAACTTGTAGACAAAGGGCAACAGCTAACAGTTACATTTCAACATTGTGTTCCTTTGAATAGTATTTTGTAATTAAAAAAAAGTGTTTTAAAAATATATATCTGTAAGTCTTTTCATACAAGTCCAATAGAAACAAAATTTTCAATTAGCAATGGAAATTTAGAAGACTGGGCCCTTTCACAGCATCTGAACATAGCTTCAGCTCATGAAAGCTTGGCTGCATCACACTGAAGACTTCTAATGAGTCTGTGATCTATCAAGACTCCCAGATCCTTTTCCATAGTGCTGCCATCCAGCCAGGTGTCTCCCATTTTATATTTGTGTTTTTGATTATTCTTCCTGAGGTGTAGCACCTTGCATTTGTCTGCATTGTATTTCATCCTGCTAGCTTTAGCCTCACTTTCCAATCTGTCAAGATCTTTCTGAACTGTATTCCCATCCTCAACATGTTCACAATCCTTCCCAGTTTTGTCATCTACAAACTTAAGAAGCTTTCTATACCAGCACCCAAATCATTAATAAACATGTTGAACAGCACTGGGCTAAAGACAGATCTCTGTGGGACTCCACTTGAAACCTCTTGCCATTCTGACTTGGACCCATTAATAATTATCTTTTGCTTGAGGCTGTTGAGGCACTCTAGTAGTTTTGTCCATCTCACATCTCTCCGATTTATTTATGACAAGGTCACATGGGACCTTGTCCAAAGCCTTGCTGAAGTCCAGATATACTATACCCACAGCATTCCCTTCAAACACCGAAGTAGTTACTTTGTCAAAAGAAGAGATCAAATCTGTTTGACACAATATGTTTTTTATAAATCCAAATCCATGCCAGTTGCTTGTGATCCCCCTCCAGATGCTTGCAAATGGCCTTCCTTAGGATATGCTCCAGTAACTTCCCAGGTACTGAGGTGAGATTGACCAGTCTATATTTCTCTGTGTCCTCCTTTTTGCCTTTTTTTTTTTCAAAGAGGGGCACTATGATGGCCCTTTTCCAGTCCTCTGGTACCTGGCTCATCTCTCATGACGATCATTGCCAAGGGCTCAGAGATCTCCTCTGCCAGGTCCTTTGGTACCTTGGGATAAAGTTCATCTGGCTCTGCTGACTTGAATTTATTTAGACCCAGCAAAAGCTTTCTGACTGTCTCTTTTGTTATCTCATCCCTTAGCTTGCCCTCTTCCTTATCCAAATAATCCTTATTAGGTGGCAGGCTGCAGCTTAATTGTTTTGTGAAGACTGAGGCAAGGTAGCTGTGGAGCAGTTCTGTCTTCTGTGCATCTTCTGTTTAGAGTTCCCCCGGCTTGTCCACAGTGGATCCACAGCTTCCTTGCTCCTTCTTTTCTGGCCAACATACTTATAGAACTTCTTCTTTTTGTCCTTAACCTCCTATGCCAGGTGCACCTCATTCTTTATCTTTGCTTTCCTGATTTTGTCTTTGTAGTTTCTTGCTATTTCCTGGTATGCTTCCTTGGTGACCTGCCCATTCTTGCATTGCCTGTATGCTTTTCTTTTGCATTTGGCACAGTTTAGAAGCTCCTTGTACAACCACATTGGTCTCTTGTCATTCTCCTTGTACTTCCATTGTGTCAGACAGTTTCTTGTTGGGCTTCCAATACTCGGCCCCTTAGAAGTTCCTAGCTCTCCTGGGTGACTTATCCTTCAGTCTATCTTCCCGTGGCACCCTGCCTATTAATTCCTTGAGTCAGATGAAATCCCACTTTTTGAAATCTAGCATCCTAATTTTATAGAAAGTGTCCTAATTTTATAGAATGAAGTGGTTACTGATGGTTGAGGATTATGCTGAAGCTGTGGGACAACCAGCAGGGGTAAGAACTTCAAGATGAAAAAGACTGCTTTCCTGGAAATCTCTGTGGAGCTAGACCCAGAGGCAAATGACCACCATGGGCACGTCCACACATACAAGCACCTGCATGTGCGGCAGCTGAAATAGAAGCAGTGAAAATTTGAGTCAGGGTTTTTTTGCCTCAGCGCACACGCTCAGACATAAACATTGTTGTGGAGCAAATTGTGCCACTTGAGGCAAAATAACCCTGCCTGGCTTCTCTCGGATCTGCAGCCAGGGGGAGCTAGAGCCCGGGGCCACTACCTGTGCTGTCCGCAGCAGTATAAAAAGCTGTCCTGTCCTGGCCTCAGCAGTACAAAAAGCTGCCCTGGCAAGTAGCTCAGGGCTACTCGCTCTCAGGAGCTTCTGGGGCCCAGCCAATTGGTACCTGAGGGCACTACCCCTTGTGCCAGCTGACTGCTGAAGCAGCCCTGACAGTTCCCTGCACCCTTTACCCACTGCAGCAGTCTGGCAGTGGGGGCTGCTGCCTGGCTATGACCTGCTGCACACCTGCCAGACCCCG
>NW_005841846.1:320058-327086 GCF_000455745.1 Alligator sinensis | reverse complement strand
GGCCCGGCTGCGAGTGGGCTATGGCTGCAGAGTTGGCCTTTGTGCAGCACACCTGCCATTTGTGCTCCTGCCCAGCCATCTGGAAGATGGCTGGGCAGGAGATCTATCGCCTGGAAGATGGCCGGGCAGGAGATCTATCGCCTGGAAGATGTTCCAGGTGTGGTGGCCTGCTTTGAACTGTCAATTCAATTGGCCAAGAGGTCAGCCACAGCCAGCTGGGTCCAAGGCGCCAGCTTTGAGCAGGCAGGTTCCTGCCACTGGCCTCCCTAGCAGGAATTCTGGTGTTCCTTATTTGAAAATTTAAAAATCAGTGATAAAAAATCCTGAAGTCACTCTGTAAAATACCCCAAAATCAATGTTTCTCCACAATTAAAAGACCACTCTGTAGAGACAGAGACAGAGACAGAGACAGAGACAGAGAGACAGCGATCAGTTGGGCATTCTCTGTGGTGTTTCTGAAGTCCAGCAAGGCACACTACGCAAAAATTTTCAACACTGTTTTGTGGCTTCCTTGATGAGGAAAGAGGTTTTCTGGCACTACTTACAGCAGAGATCAATGTTGAAAATATTACTTCTCTTTGCTTCTTTGTGACCCTCTTTACCCATTTTTCATTTTTGCCATGTCTCATGAAGCCTTACACTAAGCACTTACATCTCAGGAGGGAGCTGTTCAGCTGTTTGGCCCGTGAAGACCAGGTGATATTGAACAGTGTCTGCAAGTAGTCAAGCAGTACCTTGGCAGGTTTTTGATGGTCAACACAATTACAAGAGCATAGGTAAAGGCTAAACAGTGGTAGCAGGGAGGCTGGTTTTGAGTAGACAAATGATTGAGAATGATTACTAGGAGGCCTTGAACTACTTTTCTGAGCAAAGTGCATGAATGTGAGTACTTGCTGCCAGGGCTCCATGCAGGATTAATGCTTGACTTTCCTCCATGGGTCTCTTTGTGTGAGTGTGCTTCGTGGTCTCCCTTCACACTTTTTCCTCTGTCTATTTTATAAGCCTGGGATTTAGCAGAGTCCATGTGGGCAGTCTACTGGAACAGGCATCTTTACTTTTTCTGCCTGTCTCCAAAGATGTTGTTTGCTTTCCCCTATTGTGAGAATTTTTGTCTTTCGTAAGGGTGACCACCTTAATTTCTAGCAGTGCAGATGCTTTTAACCTGCCTTTCTTGCATTTACTATATTGCTGCATAAGTACCCTGTCAAAGGAATCTTACATGTGCTGGATTAAAACAGCAATCAAGCTTTTTAACAAGGTAGAACATACTCACCTCCTTTTCCAGGAAAAAAAAAAGATTTTGGGAAAAGAGCAAAACCAAATGGTGCAAACTTGTTGATGTTAACATTAAGCACATGAGAAGTTCTAATAGCAGTTTATGTGCCTAAAGTTGTATGCCTGTTTGAATGTTTTGCTGGTTGAGGTCTTTATTCTGAAAGAAAAGTACAGCCTAAGCTGTTTATAGATGTATTGTTTGGTGGAAACCTATTTTCTGAACGCTGGTTAAAACTTGTAGTCTATCTAATTTTATCTACATCAGTGTTGGTTTTATGTTTGCAGCAGCAGACATGGTGAAGAAAAAAGAAAATCACTAAACTTAACAGTTTGTAGGCCCATTCTGTTCTGACTAACAGAAGAGTTGTCCTGACAATGAGTAGCAGCCTGCCATTTCAGGACTGTCTGCTGAATAACCGATTACTTGAGTCTGTGTAGGTGCCAACATAATGCACACATCTTTAGGAACCTCCTTCTGCTGGCACCCTTTGTTCTCTCCCCCTGTATTCTTGCCTGCCCCATCTGGATATAGTAACTGGACAAGGAGAGGCTGCCCCAAGGGCAAAGAGAGCTTTGGTAAAGGGGACCCTTGTCTTGACTGTGGATCCTCTCACTTTTACTTTGGTTGTGCCTTCTAGCTTGGAGCCCACTGTTCAGGGCTGGAAGTTTCTGGCTCAGCTTTGGCCATACCCTCATGACCTCAGGCTCCAGGCCCTGTGAGATGCCTGCACAGGTGGCTGGGGCCATGGCCCCTGGTTTCCTGCATTCCACTCCTGTGTTTCAGTCCTTGGCAGGGTCTTACCTTCTTGTGCTCAGAATGTACCCCCAGTCCTTATTTTCTGTCCTCTTGACAGAGTTCATAATTTAGGGCACCCACAAAGGCCCCTTTCAGTGGCCTCCACTTCCCCTATAGCCACAACTCAGTCAATCAGGGAAATGAAAACCACAAAACACAAGTGCCAGTCCCAACTACTCAAAGAAATATTTTGCCTGGGTTTTGCCTCACTCTGCAGTGGCATTCTCCAAGCAAAAGACAAACAGAAAAGGTTCGAGGTACATAGCTTATTTCCAGGGCAGGCCATTGGGTTTCCTTCACCTTGGCTGCCATTTTGCATACTTCCTTCACAGTCTGGGTTCAGCCGTTGAGTCCCTCTGTCCGGGGTTCCATCCTTATCTATGGTGTTCCAGGACACCTGACCCTCCATTTCTGTCCTCTGGGCCCCCAGGCACTGTCTGCACCTGGTGGTCATCTTGTTTCAGGCTTCTCTGTCTGTGGGTTTAACTCTTGTCAACACAAAGGAGGGATAAGTACAAGAAAAAGGAAGGCAATGTGTGGGGTGGGGAACCAGGTGCCCCTAGATCCCTTCTTCCACTAGTAATGGGGTAGAGGCCCTGTTACAGTCTGCCACGATCAAGCATGGCAAGGTAATTATTCTGGAAAGAGACACAAAGATGGGCTAACAGTTGAGCACACACTGTGCCTGAATTAACTAGCTGGCACATTTAGTGCTGCCAAAGCACTGCCTTTAATATTGAGGTCATTGGGAGATGGCAATGACTTTTTCTACTTACAAGATTTGAATGGCTTCCTGTATTTACTGTAGGCATTGTAGCAAGATTTGACTGAATCAATAGATGATAGTGACAGTGTAAATGTCAACTTTCATTTGGGAAATAGAATTTGGGTAAAGTATCTGGGACAAACTGAATAATAATAGTGTGTTAGTGAGGAAGTATTTTTTACTTTCACTCCAGTTTATAAATTGTGCTCCAAAAGATACTTGTAAAATACATGCTGGTATACTGCAAACTTGAACATTTCCTTTCAAATGAGAAAAACAAAGGTAATCATCCCATATATTTTTCTATTTGTACCTTTTTATTATCTCTATTTTTTCACTTTTGGGTATATATCTTTACCACATAAGAGTAAGATGTTTGTATTGCTGAGTTCTAACGGGTAGCTATTGTGATCAGTCATTTCAGATTGCTCTTGGTAGGAACTTTATTATAATTAAAAGAATGTTTGGTTTCTTTGTGGCATTTCAATGAAAATTAAACAACCATATAAAATGATGGTGTAAAAAATTAAAAAAATCCCTTTCAGTTTATTTTATATTGTTATGTACCAGTCTAGTTTTATGTTACTACTCAGAAATGTAATGTGGAGACTATACTATATGCTTCAAATGATGCAGTAAAAATCAGCAATCATATCTCAAATGCATTAGAATACATTTCTTAAAATATGAGGTTTTGAGACAAGTAGATAAATACTATTGACATTTACTTCAAGTGACATCTTAAACTGTTTTATTGGTAATTTAAAACCAGGGTATATAGCTCTCTTGTTATTTAGATCTAGATTGTAGAACTCATTGGCGGCCTCCAGATGAGCATGGACGTGTGGTATGTGGTGCAGGTGTTCCCCACACTGCTATCTTGCAGTGTGGGGGAGGTTTTTTAACCTGGGAGATCTCAGGGTCAAAAAACCCACACAAAAAAAATTGGGGTGGTGCACGTAGCAGCAGCACATGCTACCCAAAACCAGAGCCTGGTCGGCCAGAGCCACACACTGGCTGCTGGCTAGGCTTCCTGCTGTGGCTGCAGTCCCTGGAGGCCCCCAAACAAGGCTGTTGAGGTCAACACAGTTGCTGGCCCCAGCCTCCCCTACCCCACCCAGGGTAACCTACTGTGTACCACAGTGTGTGTGGCACAGGTGTTCCTTGTTGATAAATAGCAGCAACACAAGGTGTGCTGCTACTAGATGTCCCTGGGGAAACAAACATCTGCACTCATCTGGATGCGGCCATTGAAGGCAAAGTTGTGGCCCTATTTAAGCTGAGAGTGAAGCTGAGAGTTTCACTATTTATTTAAAAGTGTATGAGAATTCATACCTCTGTGCATTGTGTTCTGGGATTTGATGCTGCTTTGATCAAATATCACAAACATATTGCCACTGGATTTCTATTCAAATCACAAATTCTAGATGTGCTATGGTACAATCAGCTAGCCAAGGCACGAATGTAGGTTGAAGAATACAAAGAAGCAATTGATTTATAGAAAAGCACAATCAAAAGGATGTGGAAAAAATGATGTAGAAAAAAAAAACTAACCTAGGAGAAAAAGTAAACCTCAGAGATAAAAGCAAGCAAGCACAGAAAACTTTTATATTTAAGTTTATTGCCGTAAGAAACATAGACAAATTCTAGGGGAATTGTTACATTTTATTTGCTCATTCTGTTACCAATAGACAAGCCACTCAATGGGCAATGATTAATGAGCATGTTTGGTTCCTTATCCATGGGATGAAGAAGAGATCTTGTGTGACACAACTGGTCACAGAAGAAATGTAACATCACTCCTACCTCCTAGTGTTCCTTGCATGTGTATGTAGCATAGGGCAGTGTAAAGTACCTGGCATCAGGCTAAGAATCTGATTTCATTTAGGTCAATTATATACTGGACTAATTTCACTGACAGCACCTGGAGACAGTCCTAGGTTAGACTGGTATGAGTAAGAGGAAATTTAAGACCACTTAATAAAGGAGTGCAGGCCAAAGTAAACATAAGCTGTTCTAATATTTAAATCTATTCACAGTATCTTACCTAGAATGTGTATGATCTGTCTGATACAGGATGTATAGTCTGATAAAAAGTAGTATTATAAAAATATTAACATATATGACCTATATATTATTGCTAGTTACACCTTTTTAATAAGTTCATTTTCTTAAGTTCCACCTACTATTAACATCCTGCTTCCTTATACAGCCACATTACTGACTTAATGTGCCCTTGAAGAAGAATCAGTGTGTCCTGAGGAGCAATCAATATTTGTCTAATCCCCTGAGACAGATTCTTCACTTAATGATTCATTCCCTGAATGTATTCAATGGCTAACAAATCAAAAGTATGGATTCCTTCCTAAAGAACAATATCATTGCTTCAGAGTTGTTAATAAGACAAGATTTCCAATTTTGCATTGATTAAAGGGTAGACAATTAAAACCTAATCCATGGCTTTGGGAATTGAGAAAAACAAGAAGGCAATATTGAACAATCTAATAGGAAGGTCTGGATTTTTACCTCTGAGATTCCTTGCTCTCAAAAGCCTCTTCCTCATGAAATGAAAATGTAACACAACTCCCACCACCGCAAAAGAATCAAATTATATCAGAGATATAAGCTTGACCCTTGATTGTCCAGAACAAACACTAACAAACTCTGAATTATTTTCTATATCTTGGTAGATTTACCTGATTTTTTTTAACTTAGAGGTATTTTTTTTTAAATCACTCTAAAGGTAACTGGCCCTGTGTCCAAACATATTATGAACTAAAATATATTCAGCATCAAGCAATTTAGATGGCCATAAATCAGATGTTGCATATAAGACAAACTTGCAAAACAGGTTGTGTTGCTATATGGCTACAGATATGGTAAAAGAAGGTTTATCTGCAGCTTCTGCTATGATGACTGACTTTTTTTAATGTGTGTGGATGTAATTCTGTTCATACCCTGGGGTGGCTGTGATGCTCCCTTTGCACAGCTCTGACTCTAGGATACCCTCCCAGTCTTCTTTTCTGCCATACCTTAATGTAACTGTTGAATGTTAGAAAGGGAGCCTGCCTAAAGGTCCTAGAGTGAGCCCTCAGTTCTTCTCACCACCAGCAGGTCCCCACCTTGACCTGCTGGTCTTAGCCCTACTTTGCACCTGGTGGGCACTCTAAGCCCACTTGAGCCCCCCAGGGAACTTGCAGCCTTAAGGGCCATTTACAGCCTCCAAACCTCCCCCATTTCTTACAGGTGTTACCAATTAATGACTTTGGTGGGCACCAGGCCCCCTCAGGCCTTTACATCCTTGTTGGGCATTCGTCTTTCCAGCCTGAGCCCCTTCTCTCTTCCTGGTTCCTGTGCTGGGCCTGACTTCTGGGTTCCAGCCCAGGTCTCATTCTTTCAGGCTGTGCCCTGCTTGGCCTCCAGGCCACTGTCCCTGATTTTGCCTCTCTGGGGCTGTCTCCACCCTGCCACAGGTGCTAAGCCCACTCTGGCTCCATTTGGATCCCTGTATCCTGTTTGCTTTGGCTCCCTGGCCCCCAACTCTGTCCCTCTCATGCATAGGACCTCCTGGCCCTGGCTCTACCCTCCATGGGGACTGGTTCTCCTGGCCCTTGTCCAGCTCTTGTCCATGCTAGGCTTCAGACATTCTTTCTCTTTCTCTTTAGGCTTCAACCTCTCCCTCAGGTTTAAGCCCTGAATAAAGGCCCCTAGCAGGGCTCTAAACTGGCATGCCCCTGGCACTGATGTGGGTTAAACCCTGCAGGCTCCTCTCAGGTACTCCACTGTGGTCTCTGCTTACTCACCTTTCATCCAAAACACCAGTTGAAACTGTAACCAAAGAGTAAGCCTTCTGGCTGCAACACAAACTAAACACCTTCTTGGTCTGAACATCAACAATAACTAGCTACTTGGGCTGTACAAAGCTTTGGGTGCTGATTCGATTCTGAGGAGATTCGGTCCAGTTCGGTGGCTGAATCTCTGAATCGAATCGGGAGACGAATAAAAAGGTCCGAATCGATATGAAGCTCTCTGAATCAATTTGGAAAAGATTCAGAGAGCTTTGGAGAGATTCAGAGATTTGGGCAGTCTCTGTTTGCCACTGCACGGCACTGGACCTGGACTCCAAGCCAGTAATTTTGGGGGTGGGAGGGTGGGCTGGAGGATGGGGGAGGGAACCATGGGGAGACCCCC
>NW_005841846.1:310817-320027 GCF_000455745.1 Alligator sinensis | reverse complement strand
AAAGCCCCACACTCACCAGCTCCTGCCAGGCAGGGGGTGATCCCCGCTGCCCCCCCACTGCCCGGCTCTGCATGGGGGGCTCTGTCATGAGACCCCATCCCTCGCCTGCTCTCCCAGCTCTGTCCATGGCTGCCCCGCCTGGCTCCAGCTCCTGGTTCTTTTTAAAAAAAAAGCCCTGCACTCACCGGTTGCTACAGCAGCCATCAGAGCTTCTGGGGGCTCAGGGCAGTGGGGGGCAGCAGGGATTGCCCCCCTGCCTGGCAGGAGCTGGTGAGTGTGGGGGGTCTTTGTTTTTTTTTTAAAGAGCCGGGATGCTAGAGCTGGGCAGGGTAGCCATTGACAGGGCTGGGAGAGTGGGCAGGGCATAGGGGCTTGTGGCAGAGCCCCCCACACAGCACAGGCCAGTGGGGAGCCGGCGGAGTTGCCCCCCGTGCCTGGCAGGAGCTGGTGAGTGTGGGGCTTTTTCTCTTTTTTTTAAAGAGCTAGGACACTAGGGCCAGGCAGGGTAGCCATTGACAGGGCTGGGAGAGCGGGCAGGAGATGGGGCCTGTTTGATTTGGAGATTCAGCCGATTTGCCGGCAGCCAAATCTCTGAATCAAATTCAGCTGAATTGATTCAGGACAGTGATTCAAATCACCGAATTGAATCACTGTCCCCTGAATTGGCCGAATCTGAATCCAAAGCAAATACTAGCCTCTTTGCACAGGCCTAATAGCTACCTTCTTGCACAACCAGGCTTCCCCTTATCCAGTGTAATATTCCTTTATAGGGCAGCAACACTCTGTTTGCCTTCCTTCAGATAGCTCCGGGGCTGGCTAGGAGGTCTCCTGCATTTCCCCCTGTTCTGGAGCTCTTGCTTCAGCAGCCTCCAGGGCCAGACTGACCCTGCTGGCTCAGGGTCTGTGTTTATATATCTCCTTGGCCCTGCCCAGTGCCAGTCAGGAGTATTCCCTGATTCTTATTATAGATTGCTTCCCCTCATTCTGTATCCTGAATTTTTATAGATACAGAGACATTTTTCTTGTAGAATATACTAGGATATGCATATCACATTAATGCTCATCCACATTTACAGTCCTCTACCTTTTGGCCCTGTGGGCCAGATGACTAGTGCAGAACCAATCCAGAGGCCAGAGCAGGCCTTGCACAACCTGCACATGAAAGGATTGGGCTCCAAGCTGCCTCCACCTGAACTTGTGTGCTGGGATTAGGGTCCAGAGCCCCACATTGCCCCTGCCTGGTCCTGAACACTGGAATCAGGCCCTTCATCTGATCTAGCTTTCAGGACCACACACATAGGATTCCCCTCATGAATCCATAGGACAGATTACATACTGCTAGGGAGTGGATTTGGTCCATGGGCTGCAGGTTGAGTTGCTTCTCTTGTTTTGATTTTGTTTTTATTCTGGTCCCAACCCCCAATAAGAAGGGGAAGACAAAATACAAACACAGAGGTGCTATCAAGAAGAGGAGGCTTTGATGAATTGACCATGTTAGGAGAATGGGAGGAGACCATTTCCCCAAGAAAATTTTGTACAGCAATATTTGAGATATCACAGCTCTATGCCCTCATTTTAAAGATTTGGAATGATAAGGAAATCCCAGATGACCTCAGGGATGCCATGATTGTCACTATCTTCCAGAAAGGAGACAAGTCTGACTGTTGAAATTACAGAGGGATCGACTTGTTATCCACATCTTTCGATCATAGTGAGAACCCTCCTTTCATTTGCTGAAGAACTGCTCCTGGAATCTCAGTGTGGGATTAGGGCATCAAGAGGCACAACTGACATGATCTTCACAGCTCACCAGCTGCAGGAAAAATGCTGGGAACAACATAAACCTATCTACATGGCCTTCTTTCACCTCATGAAAGCTGTTGAGGCTGTCAAGTGAGAAGCACTGTGGAGAAACCTTTTAAGGCCCATCAAAATTCATCACCATTCTTTGCCTGCTCCATGATGGTATGTGAGTGATGGTTCTCACACAGATCCCTTTGAGGTTAAGATGGGAGTTAAACAAGGCTGTGTCATTGCTTCAACATTCTTCTCAATATTCTTTACTATGATGATACATCTGACCACCAACAAGGTTCCAGCTGGAGTGGAGTTAAACTACCGAATAGATGGTAAACTTTTAACCTCAGCTGACTGTGAGCCAAAACCAAGACCAGGCTGACCTCAATCATCAAACTCCAGTATGCTGAGGATGCTGTAGTGTGTGCTTACTTGGAAGCAGATCTTCAGGCAATCATCAGCATCTTTACTGAGGCATACAAGAAAATGGAACTGATGCTTAACATTCAGAAGACTAAGGTCCTCCATCAACAAGGTCTTAATGAGCAGTCTCTAGCTCTGGTAATTCAGATTCATGGAAAGACTCTGGAGAACATTGAGTATTTCCTGTACCTTAGAAACCATTTCTTGCAGAGGGCTGACTTTGATAAAGAAATCTAATATCACCTCAATGTGCAAGTGGAGCCTTTGGACACATGAGGAAATGGGTGTTCAAAGATTGTGACATCAGATCCAAACCCAAACTCATGGTTTATCAAACAGTTGTGATGCTCACCTTACTGGGGGAAGCTGTGATGTGGACAACATATGGGAGACACCTTAAGTCATTGGAGAAGTACCATTGGAGCAGGCATGATTGCCTATGGAAGATCCTTCAAATCCAGTGGGAAGACAGACACACCAACATTAGCATCCTCTCATAAGCAAACACCATGAGCATCAAGGTGATGATCATCTGACTTCAGCTTCACTAGGCTGGCCATATCATCTGGATGTCCAACTCCAGACTCCCAGAACAAGTTTGATTCTCCCAGGAGGGCAGAGAAAGCACTTCAAGGATGTCCTCAGGGACAACTTGAAAAAATGCAACATTGACTCATGGGAGACTATCACCCAGGACTGCCCCAAATAGAGGAACAGTCTGTTGCAAAGATCTCAGTACTTTGAAACCTTATGATGATAAAAGGAGACAGAAAAGTGGTAGCGGGAGAAACAGCATGTCATAGACCTAATCAAGAATTCAGACCTACCCATCTTTCATGGAAACATGTGCTCAAGTTGCAACAGAGTCTTTTGATCCTGGATCAGCCTCATCAGCAATCTTTGCAACCACAGATATGATAGTCATGGAAAACAGTCATCTTTGAATCTGAGGGATTGCTGTAAACTTGGACTCCAACTCAGACAACACATGGATTTATGAAACTTGTAACAAGCTGTGTCACTCTCCAATTGGGTTGTCAGCCACAAACAGATTCATCAGGCCGCTGACTACATCTTTTATGCATACACCATGATCCAGAGGATTGACAGTTGCTTATATAAGCAAACTTGGAATTTCTCCAGGAAAAGGCTTTTTGCCCTGGGATCCTACAGATATTAATATCCATTGTCCTACTTGTAGTACCTGTGAAGTATGGTTGGTTTTATGTTCTACTTTCCCCCCAGGACATTGCTGTGTGCTGTTTTAACTTAATTGCAATCATCCCAGGGACAAGCCTGTTGGGCTGGGTGTTCTCCCTGGCCATCCACTGTCAGAAGAGTAGTGGTGCAGCTTGGAAGAGCTACATGGGCAAAGGGCTGTGCTGCTCTTGGTTTGATTCTAGTCAAGCCCAGGGCAATCAAAATTGCCACTAACGAGATGTCTGTTTACAGCAGGGGCAGGCAAAATAAGGCCCGTGGGCTAGATCCGGCCCACCAGGCAATTCTGTCTGGCCCATGGGGCCCCTCCATAAGTTTTCTGTAAGCCCTGGCCCTGGGCTGCCCCTCTGCAAGCTGGCATCTCCATGCAGGAGGTGCAGCTCTGGTTGCTAAGCAACCATCCTCCCACCCCAGCCTGGCCTGGCCCCCACCAGCCCTGAGCCAAGGGGCACTAAAGATGAGAAGCTTTTGCCTGGCTGCCCCAAGACTGTTTCCAACCTTCCCTGGCTCTGCAAGCCTGGAAATGCAGGTGAGGGTCCTGTTGGGAGACTGGGGGCCAGGGACTCCTGCTGCGGGAATGGGGGCCAGGAGCACGGGGTGTGAGGCACCAGTCACCATGCTTCTAAATATCCTGACACTGGCTAAATAGAAGCCAGTTTTAGACTGAATTCAAAATGTCCCTGAAGCATTCCACTTGTTTGTATATGTTTGGACTAAATAAGTATACCACTATATGCACTGTTTCTCAATGAACTAGGAAGGGAAAAGCTCTTTGCAAAAAAGTGGTTGCAAAAATTAATTTGTTCAATTTCTAAATTATTGTGTAAGGTCCCTCCCAAAGGAATGTTGGAAATTTTTTCATGTCTGATTTTCCCAGTGGCACAGCCATGTCTTCTCTCCTTCATGGATAGCCACATATTTTTCATTTATTTTTTGGTATCTCTACTAGCTGCCTTTTTGCTAACTGTTGCTCACTTTTCTAAACTGCTATCTGTGGCTAGGTGATGTGGGAAGCCTTGTTTACCTAAACATAAAGTAATAGCAAAGCATGGATTTGCAGAGTTCCAAAATAATCCAATAAACTCAATTAATGGGAAGCTGAATAGTAACTGGACTTGAATATAAACACCGTGTCTCAAGAAAAGAAATTCTGAGGAATTATTCTACCAGAGCCTTCTAAAATCTATTGATCTAACCAGCAATAAAACAGCAGTTTGGTTTTAAAAAACATGGAGTTCATTTTATCTGGGTATCTTGTAGTCTCTTGGATTGGAACATAATACCTATCTTCACATTTTCTTGAATGCAATTTTCATGTAAGGTAACAGTGCTTTTGCAGGTATTCCCTGTAAAGATAATGTTAAATCCCTGGTTTACCTAGTTAATCTAGTGATTCTTTGTAGCCTTAAGTCATTCTTTTTAGATCAATTAGGTGCTGTGCAACATAAAAAGTCACCTGTCACACAGGTTAAAAATATTTACATCAAATTGTCAAAATCTATACGAGCTTCAATCAGCTTCTTTCCAGCAAGCTGTAGCAAGTTACCCTATAACCTTCACAGCCAGGAAAATAGAGAGAAATGTTTGTGTTTTTGAACAGATGCTTTGTACTGTCTTAGGGTGCATATGTATATACATGTGAACTAATATGTACCATTTAATCTACCATGAGAAGTCCTTTGCAGCCATTACATTCATTTGTATCATTAGGCTTAACAAGACGAGATGAGAGATTTTAAAATATTTCTTCGAAGTTTTAACATTCTCTATTCATAAATAAATAAAAATATACTTGGTCTATAATACTTGGAACAAAATATTGCAAAGCCAGATTGTATAAATGGGCATAGTAAAACTGCTTTCTTTTACTAGGATACTAATATAGATAAGTTTTAATAGGGGAATCACACCACCTTCATCTTTACCTGTATCTTTGTCATAACCAGGGATCATGGTTTTCTCTGATAAATAATCCCCAATTTTCAGATTTAAAAAGGTAACACAAAACCCACATTTTTCCATTATTAAAATGAAACACCACTAATATATAGGTGTATATATAATCATGGAAAATATAGATTTTGGATTACTTTTTTAAATCTGAAAATTGGGGATTTTTTTATTAGAGAAAACCAGGATCCCTGGTCATAATTTACCAATGCGGGAGCAAGGGTGGAAAATACATTTTAATTGATTATTTAAATTCCTGATAATCTGATATAGATCAATTTTAGTTAAACCAAAACTAAATCTCAGCTACAGTGTCACAAACACTTCTGGAGAGGTTACCTGTTCTGGTGAGGTTAGCATTTGAATCCTTCTAAATGGAAATGTGGACATCAAATGTGGTTTCTTGAACATTGTGGTTGGGGTTATTTTCCAACCATGAACTCTAAATGCATATTTAGGAAGATGATGTTAATCTAAACACATTTTTGAAAGTGATGGAAAACATGTTTGTTGGGTTTATTTTGAATCACTGACTTTATCGAATAGGTCACAAAAAAGTCACTCAGAAACCATCTCAACATTTTTATTGCTTTGTCCTTCTTTTCTTCTCTCTCATTTTTCTGTGAACTGTGATGGAGGTAATACTCTTCAGACTTTAACCTTAGATTAAATCCCCCTAAAACCCACATCAATGATATTATGGTTAGGCTTTTTTATGTGTCTGTTGAGCTTATTTCTTACCTGATTCAGTGGTTTTTACATGCAAATCCCTGCTTAAGGAAAATAATGCCTCCAGCACCTTCTAACTGTGTGGGCATTAACACGTGACACACTGTCGGCTAAAGGAGTGCAAGAGTGTGCATTCTAGAGAAAAATATCAAAGGGAAGTTTTATTTACAGTATTAGCTGAAGCTATGAAGTGGACTTGTTTGTCCCCACCTTCTACCTCCAATTAGGCTTTTTGTTGGTTTTAGGACTTCAATAGGCCTGATTCCCTCTCAGATCCATATGTGCTACTCTCATTGTTGTAATAAGATTTGTCAATGGTAGCTCTCTACACAGACTGAATTTCAGTGCTAATGATAAGAGTGATCTGAGATATATTTTACCTGAAGGTAAGTCATATTTTAAACCACTACCATATTTTTTAACCACTAAAAGGCTAAAATCCACTGGTTAAAAATTTCAAAGGTCACTACTGATTTTTTGGGGAGTTGATTTTTAAATGTCCTACATGAGATGTCTTAATGGGCTTTTATTTTAAGAGGGTAGATTCTCAATACTTTCTGAAGGAACTTTCCTTTAATGTGTCTAAAAGTTGCACAGACGTATATTAAGGCACTAAAAACAGTTAAGCTCTTTTGAAAGTCTTGGCCAGATCTTAAAACCTCATGGTCTGGGAAGCAGAGATAGGTAAAGAATTTGCCATGTGACTTATTTAAAGGGTTTCATTTGATATTTCCATTACCAAATTATCCGTCGCAAATACAACTGCTCAATGTCTCTGCATAATTCTTGGTCTAAATCTCACTTACGAATAGTTCTTTGCAAATATTTGAGACTTAAAATATGAGCAAGGTAACTGAGTCTCAAAACCACATGATTTTTCCCCCTGATTGAATGAATGTAATTCCTAAAATGAGTAGTTTAGTGTGAATTAGGGTGGCTACTAATTATCCCTAGAATACAAGACATCCCCTTGGTGAGAGGGGGATGGACCACCGCCCCCCTTGGCCAATAAGTGGTGAGGGGTGGGGGTCAGCAGGCTCCTTGACCAATCAGCAGCAAGGGGTAGGGCCACCACAAAAAGGCTATCTCCCTCCCTCCCTGGCTGGCTCCAAACCCTGCTCACGCCTAGCTGTGCACTGGCACAGCCAATAGAATCATGAGGACAAATGATTGACATATATTTCCACCAATGAACTGAAAAACAGGACTTCTTGCTGTCTATTCCTCATTTAGAAATGGACAGGGGACAAAAGGTTTAAAAACAGGACAGTTCGGTATAAAAAAGGACCAGTGGCCGCTCTAGTGTGCTTATTTAAAATTTCCTCCACAAATATTTTTAGTACTCATTGCAAATTAACTGCATTTTGAAAGTTCCTGGCAGAAACTAACTCAATGTATATATTTTCAAAAAATGGCACAAAGCAGGAGGAAGGAAATTAAGACAATCCATGAATTATTTTTATTTGCTGTATTCTGATAGAAGCAATGCACAATATAGTTATTTATTCTTTACATATGGCACACTAATGAACTCTTGTATACTGAAAAAGGATCCATTTTTTAAAGTGTTTTGCCATTCCATTTTGGTTGTGAAAGTGGTTCACAAATTTAAAATCATAAATATGAAATAATAATATTAAAATATTCTTTTTTCCTTCAACATGTAACAATATCTATTTTTGGTTGTATTAATCAAAATAACAGCTAAATCTTCCTATTGATTTCTACTACTTTTCACTTCCTTCATATTCTCTGATGTTAAAGAAAACATGCATATAAGTAGTATGGGACTGTGGAAGCATATCGTATCATAAATTATTGGCCTTGGAATTATATCTAAGATACTGATGAAATGGGAAATTGATGTTTAAAAGATGAAAGAAGGATGAATATCACCTATATCACCTGTGTAGAAATAAACTGAAACTTATGTTTAATTGTTATCTGTCACAGTAAAATAAATAGCATATTACTTCCATCATAGTGTGCTTCTAATTTTAGCAGATGTATACATTCTCGGTGTGGTATGAAATGATATTCTTTCCTATTATGGTGTAATAATTTTTCATTCTACTTCAACTTGTCAACCCTTGTTTTAAACTTCTTCCTTAATTGCATTTTATTGGTCTAAGTATCATTGCCTAGTCCTGTTAAAAAGACAGCCAAAATCCTAATGTAAAGTAAGAGAGCTTGCCAGTCCTATTAAAGGAGAGTCTGGTTGTCTGGGGTTTTCTTTTTTCACTTTTCTTCTTTTATTGTGTGATCAATCAAATTATTGACTAATAAATTTTGTATATTTTCTTCCCTGAGAGTCTTGCTGTGAAGATTCACTATAGAATAAACAGAGGCTTCGAAACTGAAATATTTCACAAATCCCTTGACTTCAAGACTAAATGAATACAGATAAGGACAGATTTTAATATTAGAAGAACAGGAATTACAGAGGATCAGGAATAATTTTGAACTCAATTAATTTTAGCTGTTTCATTGCTGTGTCTTTCTCAGCTTCAGTATTTCTGCATGTTTGTCATTTTTTTCATTAGCTCTGCAATCAGCAGTTTAAAATGACTTTCTGCAAACTGTTCTCTATACATTTAAAGGGTATATTCATATTTTGATGTTCTTTGACTGGGCCAAGACATATCGTGGTAAGTGATGAAGATCAGAGTGCTTTGTATACGTATATATTCTATAAAAGTACTCTAAAATTTTATATAAGCTGTACAAATTTTACATACAAATATGATTCATGGGGACGTCACGTGATATACATGTTTCAGCAGCAAGAGTTTAGTTTGCTTCATTTAGTCACGAAAGGCAATTTTCTGTGAAAATTGCCTTTCGTGCAATTTTGCCTTTCACCAGCCCCACCCCCCCACCCCTCCCAGCTCTGAGGGTCTTAGCAGGAAGGGATGTGGGGAGGGAGAATGTGTTGCCAACTGAGGTTTGCTGGGCCTGAGCTGGAGGATGGCGCTGGGGTGGGGCTATGCAGTGCAGGGGCTCTGATCCACCTGCCCCCAACGCCAGCTCAGACCACGCAAACTCCAGCCAGCAGCTTGCTCCCCCTCTCCCCTCCTAACTCCCTTCCTGCTG
>NW_005841846.1:289714-310786 GCF_000455745.1 Alligator sinensis | reverse complement strand
GGCGGTGGGGCGGGGCTACATCAGCCCAGACCAGATCGTGCCACAGATGGACCCTAGGGAACACAAGTTCCCTAAGGTGCTTTAAAGTGGAGTGTCTTCATTTAATACCTCATTTGATGAGGGTTAGTTTGTCATGTGATTGGTCACTCTAACAGCACTCTGCAGCTGTGCATGTGTGTCATGGCATGGGTGTAGAGAGCTTTCACAGGACCGCTTGCATGAATAATATAACTTCTGTCTGCACTCCTAATTCCACTGAAGTGCTTTTAAGTACCCTTACTCTTTGGATCCAGTTAATTTTATTTATGGGTGTCTACCCTTTCTCAGTCCCTTGGAGCAACCACAATCCTTGCCTTATTTTTGGAACATGTGGCCAGTTATCTCATTTAGCCTTAAGCTATGTCTTATTTTCAAGTGCAGGAGAATATTGTTTTCTTATAATGGTTGCAAGAAGCAACAACTTTGTAATTCCCTTCATTAAATCTTTCAGTCAAGATTTCAATCTTTCAGTTTTCTTTTATGTTGGTAACTGAGAACCAGTAGAAGCAGAATAGTGTTATTTCAGTGTTACTTCAGTCTTTGTTTTAAAAACAGATCAATGGAACAGAAGTGTAGAGAAATGGAACTCTTTAGTTTTGTGGTATAATTGTTGGAAATAACTATGGCCTTGATCCTATAACAATTGTACAATAAATTGGCTTATTTGGGACTACTCAGATCCTTAAAGTTGATTGCATATATACATGACTTAGGATTAGGGCCTGTTAGTGCAGTGAAGATGATGGGTTGCTCTATCTATAGACTTAGAAGAAACAGAGTGCAGCCATGTTGTTCTCATCCAAATAGAAATCAATTGATATTAGCACTGGCTGAATATAGAAGAATAATATTCAGATACTCATTTGAATTCCAAACTACTGTTTTGTTTTTTTTGACCATTTTCATCATCCCTTTTTATGTACTGTAACAAGCAATTGAGTGAATATATTTAATTTGCATGAATATTTCAGGAATAGTTATTGTTCAAGCTCAAACAATATAAAGTGAATTAAAAGAAGAATCACACACCATGAACAATTGTTCTAAATATCATGCAGATGAGAAATCAGATCAATTACCATTCATAGGAATCATTTGACTATCTCTAATGACTCTTCAAACTTGGAGACTGTGCCAGCCTCTGTTCTATCAGGCGTTCTCTTGCAGCCTTGGCCTGGACTATTGATTTTATCTGTCCCAGACCTGTGAGTGGACCTCAAAGGCTACCCCGGTCTGACGTCCGGGGGACCCCTTAACTCACCTGCCACGACTTTGAATGGAACCTCAGTGGAGGGGTTCCCCTTTGAGGCAGCTGTCACGCCTCTTGGTGGGCACTCATGGGGCTCCAACCTCCCCTACACCCCGGCTACTCACCACCTTTGATCGCGGGTCTTCTGGCCCTTTAGCGTCCCTGGTTCCTCTCAGTCTCTACCCTGGCCTCCCATGCTCTCCAGCCACAGGCCCCCAGTGTCCCTAGGTCATGGCTCAGGAGTGAAGGCTCAGAGGACCTTTGGTTATGGACTCATCTATCCCTTGTCCCTAGCTCCCTTATTCCAACCACACCATGACTCACCGTGCGATCCCCACCACCGTGACTGCCGGAGAGATGTGACCGGCGGGCCAGGAGGCCCCAAAGGAATATAAAGTGCCCCTCAGTCTACAGGCCCTGTGTTTTCCCGGTGCGTCAATACCCAAACCTGGTTGCTTGTCCCACTCGGGGCTCCTATCTTTCTCCTAGGCTTGACCCTACTCCAGGGATGGCGTCTCAGTTGACCCGGGTCCTATGGGTCGCGACTGACTCTTCTGGGAGATGCTGCGGGCCCATCTGTAGGCTCCCTTACTCCGTTAACCAGTTCCTCTTGGGGTCTTCTGCTGCTCACCCCACGGCTATCCCAGTTGGGGTTCCCGTCAGCCCCGCCCTCTTTACCTCTTCTCCAGGCTTCCCCGTAGATGTTCTGGCTTCCCCAGAACTTGTTTCCACCTCTGCTTATCCCACTCACTGCTGCTCCCTTCGTCAGCTTCCCTGCTGGCTTATTCATTGGCTTCTCAGCTGGCTTGCTGGTCGGCTCTTCTGCCGGCTAGCCAGTTGGCTTCCCTGCTGGCTTCTCTGCTGGCTTGCCAGTTGGCTCCTCTGCCGGCTTCTCTGCCGGTATCCCCGCTGCCGGCTTCTCTGCCGGTGCTGGCTCTGCTGCCGGCTTCTCTGCTGGCTTCTCTGCTGGAGCCTTTGCCAGCTCCGCTGCCAGCTTCTCCACCGACTTTGCTGCTGGCTTCTCTGCCGGTGCCTCTGCTGGCTCCGCCCCCGTCTTCCTCGACTGCCCGACGCAGTGGCTGTGCCTTTCGCGCCACAGGCTTCCCTGTGGAGCCTCCGCTCATCGGCCTCCCTCCTGCACCCTTGGGGCTGCCTTTTGTGTCCGCCGGGTGGCATCTCCAAGTGACGTCACCCAGCCCCAGCTGGATATGAGCATGGCTGAAGAACTGTGTGGGTGGTTTCTCCACGCGCGTTTCCCCATGCCTTTCAGCCCCTGCAGGAGGTAAGTTGGAGCTTTCTTTTATTTTGGCCTGGGGTTCTCCTGTAACCCCAGCTCCCCTGGAACAGAGACAAAGGCATAACAATAGCCAATGGTGGGGAGCTGAAGTTAGATAAATTCAAATTCAAATTTGGGTAGTTAGAGTTGATTTCCTAGCTGTGAGGGCATACTGGAGCACCTTCCCAGAGGACATGCTGGACTTACCATCACTCAGAGTTCTTAAGATTGATATGAAGGAGTCCATTTCTGAGCCATTGCTTAGGATGATTGCTGTTACATTGTCACAAAGGAATCTGATAATGGTAACATTTTTGATGGGCATCCAGATCTCATCAGGATCTTCCATAGAGCCTCTCTGTTGATTGAATCAAAGGCCTTAGTCAGGTCAATGACAGCCATGTAATGATCTTGGTGTGGCTGATGGACTGTAGTGAGTTGGGAGGATTCTACCACATGTGGTGGACATGTTGCAATATTAAACTGTTCTGGAGGAAGGTTGGAAACATGGTGAGGGAAATGAAAGGATGCCAACTATCAGATAACCCCTTTGTGCTCCTATTAAACTTTCCTGAGAATTCTGCAACATATAACTGTTGTAAGCAATTGATCACTTACCTGAGAATGGCTGCAAGAATTACAATTGCAAATGCCTGGAAAAAGAGTGAAACCCCGAAAATCACTGACTGGTTTAAAAATGTTTGAAGGAAGTTTTAGCAATGGAAAAGCTCTCCTACCAAGTCAGCATTGTACAGGGGAGAAGGCAAAAGATGCTTACTTCAAAATCTGGTAGACATTTTTGGAACTTGCTAAAACAGAATCTTTTCCTGCCTCTAAACTAGTAAACCTGAAAAACCTTTTTGAACATTGAAATGCAAGTTCTATGAGTGAACACATAAGGATACATTTAGGATAAATTTAAAAATTAAAAGCAGAGATGAGAAGAAGATAATGTATTATGCAGAGTTCTATGAAAAAGGAGGGGGTAAATGATTATGTAGAGAGGAAAAGAATCATGGCGTTCACAGAAATACTGAGGAACTGTTGGAGACTGGAGGGAGGAGAGGAAGGGAATGCAAGACTTCTGGGGCCATTGTTTTGGGTTATGGTAATACTGTTGATAGAAGATTAACGTCTCCCTTTGTGCATATTTTGGGGGGATTGGATATATTTTTGAATGTTGTATCTTGTATTTTATGGGTTGCCTTCATTAATAAAGTTTAAAACCAAAACAGAAAAAAATCAAACCAACCCTTCCCCCAACCCCACCCCCCCAAATAAAAAACAACCACCCCCCACACCCAACGAAAAAAAGAGAGATCACATTTATTGTACTGGTTACAGTACAACACAGTTATATTTATTGTACTGGTTCCAAACCCCAAAAATCCAATACCTCCATTACTGGTCTTCAGTATGCTTATGAACGTGTTATATGTGCTCATTCATTTGAAGAGCTCTAGGTTACTCTTGATTGCTCCTATTAAGCACATGAAATGCCTGGATACTGTCCAGCCCACCCCAAACCAATCAGCTGCTCCTCCTCACATTACTCTACACAGTCCTTGGAGAATTTGAGCATTCCTAATCACCTTTCCCAAAAAAGTAAACATAGATGGTGGTATTCATTCTTGGATAAAATCTGTCAGTGCTGCCTTTGGCTGTGTCTGGGTTTGCATCTTTGATGATCATGACATCAGGACCCAAACCACAATCTGGCCTCCCAGGGTATTGTCATCCATACCTTGTTGATGGGAATGAAACTTGGATGACAGATTGGAAACACCTGAAAACTTTGGAACATTACCATCACAATATCTTTGGAAAATCCTACATATCAATTGGAGGGACAAAAGAGCAAATGCCAGCATTTTGGCTTAAGTGTACCCCACCAGCATTGAAACAATGTTTATATGGCACCAGCTCTGTTGGAGAGGACATGTCATAATGGTGGCTGACAGCTGGTTCCTGAAATATGTCCTATACTTCCAACTTCCAATGGTTCCTGCATTGATCATTTCCAGCAAACTCATTATGGAGGCACATAGACAAGGGAGAAACAGAGAAAAAGCTGTGACCTGACAACATTGGGATCTACTCCTTTCTTCCAGAACTATTTGCTATGTCTGCAATTGAACATTTGGATTTTGGATTGGTCTTCCTGGTCATCTCTGGATTCACTCAAGACATCCCTATTTACTGGAAAACTATCATCCTTGTATCAGGGGGATGCCAATGATGAAGGTGACAGACTGGATAGGATGAGAGCAGCGGATATGATATACCTGGACTTTAGCAAGGCTTTTGACACAGATTAAAGTACTGTAAGGTGGATATGTAACTGGTTGGATCATTGTACTCAGTGAGTAGTCCCCAGTGGCTCAATGTCTAGTTGGGTGGACTTCTCATATGGGGTTCCCCAGAGATCTATCCTGGGTCCAATATTCTTAAATATTTTTATTAATGATTTGGGTGATAGAATTGAGTGCACACTTAACAGGTTTGTGGCTGACATCAGTTGGGTGGAGCTGCAGGCATTCTGGAGGGTAGTGCTAGGATCCAGAAATACCTGGTTAGACTGGAAAAATGGCCTGCAATCAATCAGATGAGATTCAACAAGGACAAATGTAAAGTTCTGCACTTGGGATGAAATAATTGCATGTACAAATACAGATTTGGGAATGACCAGCTAAGCTGCAGAGAAGGACCTGGGGTTTACAATAGACCATAAGCTGAATATGAGCCAGCAATATTCTTTTGTTGCAAAAAAAGGCCAACAGCATATTGAGTTATATTAACAGCATTGTCACTTGCAAATCAAAGGAAGCAATTCTTCCACTGTATTCAGCACTGGTGAGGCCTCACCTAGAGTTCTGTGTTCAGTTTATAGCCCCACACTTCAAAAAGAGTGTGCAAAATGAGTGTGCAAAGCAACAAAATGATTAGGGGCCTGGGAAGCATGACTTATGAGGAAAAGCTGAAAGAGCTAGGGACATTTAGCCTGAAGAAGAGAAGACTGTGGGGGGAATTTAAGAACAGTCTTCAAATACCTAAAGGATGATTATAGAGAGGATGGAGATGGGCTTTTCTCTGTGGCTGTAGGGCACAGGGCTAGGAATAATGGCCTCAAATTGAGGACATTGAAATCGGAGATTAGGAAGAACTTTTTGACTATGAGGGTGCTGAAGTATTGCAACAGAATATCTGGAGAATTTGTGGAATTTCCATTATTGAAAGTTTTCAAGAGCAGGTTGGACAGACACTTGGCTGAGGTGACTTAGTCAGGGGTGATCCTGCCTTGGTCAGGGGTTGAACTAGACATCTCATGAGGTCCTTTCCAGACCTACTTTCCCATGATCCTATAAGATAAAAAAATGAACTCCTAGGCTCAGGGAATTAATTGCATTTTTTGTGATTAACAGAGACCCTGGCCAGACAATATGGGAGTGGATGGACAAAACAGACTAATTTATATGTGGTTTAAACAGCAAGTGTCCAGATGAACAAGCCAGTTGATAATGGTTTAAACCTCTGGAACTGTTTCAGCTGGTTCTCCATGAATGGGTTCAGTGTTCTGTGTGGACATCAAGCTTTCTGTGTTGGTTGGTTCTCCTGGCATCACACACTTCACTGACTCTTAGCCCCCTACCCCAACCCCATTACAGCAACTGGCTGCTCTGATACATTGCCAAAGCTCTACTGCCCAATCTACGTTGCCTGCAGTTGACAGCTGTGTCCCTGGCTGGGGGTTCTGGGGGCAGCTCTCCCCTACTCACAGAAGCAGGGGTCTAGGAAGCCTCCCCTAACCTGGCCACTCCTCCACTCCCAAATCAGCTTCAAGTGTTACATCTGTCTGTACTCTATGTTTATACCAGCTTGCATCTTAGTGTAAAAAAGGAAGGACAGATGATGGAACCCATAAATACACACACACACAAAATCACCCAATCCTGGGTAGAATTGCCTCTGAAAGAACAAGCACCAATGCAGATGCCTGTTCATAGCTTAACTAGGGTATTCACTTATACAGAATAAGCAGGCTATTACTGTCTCTTGTTTCACCTAGTGACAAGGTTTTATGTTTAATGCCAGAAAAGTATTATATTCAGTGCTTATCCCACAGTAGCTGTTTATCTGCTTGCTTCAGATCCTAGTGTAAATTTATATTAGCATACAAAATGTGTAGGTTATATCAGTATAAATGTCACCTGTCCAGGCCCAAAGTATTGGCTCCTGTGCGCATAATGGATCATCTACAGTCCTTGTTTACACTCTGTGAGTCCACAGATTTAAAGAAAATGTCTGGGCTGCAATTTGTTCAGTGGACCACATATAAGCCTGTAATAAAGCCATTTAAATCAACAGATGAATTTTGTCCTGGGAAAAGGTCTGTTCTCTGTTAACACTGTGTAAACTCCTTTTAAATCAGCAAGAGTGCCTAGATCTAATGGAAAGAAAAAATTGAACCTAGATGAAATTTGCTTACTTTCATAAATAATTACTCTTCCTGCTTAGATGTAGGTATTCTCCCATAGTTTTCCTCTGCCTGACAAAAAATCCATGATCTTATTTTATTATCTTCAAAGTTGCCCTCACTGTGCTGATGTGTGGTAAGAGCTGTATCTCACGCAGCTATTGCCAACTGTATTGGCACTAGCTGACTCCTTGTTTACAGTATACTGTAGGAAACTGGGCCAGACAAACTGCAAAGTAAATGCCATCAAGAATCAATAATACTATCAGGGCACTTGAAACATTCTGTATAATTCTCAGTTGTTGTAAGGCAGGTTGCAGAGCTGGCTGTATCTTGTTCTGGGAGTCTACTGTACCTTGCAGGGGAATTACCCTTTGACTATAAGCTGCTCTCTCTTCTTTTAATCAGGTAAACTGTCTGGCCTGAAACATAGCCCTTTTCTTTTCTCAGCTGGCCCTTTTTTTCTATCCTCAAGAGCTTTTGTACAGCACAGGCCACATTTCAAGTTAAAAGAAAAGAGACCTTGGCAGACTTCCTTTACTTTTGCAACCCTCTGTAGAGCTGATCCAAATTATTATGAAAGTGATAAATCAAAAAAAAAAAATTTCAGTTCAAATGGGTAGAGATAGCTAGACCTGTCAAAATACATCCTATCCTTTCTCCCTCCACTCACTGGTAACAGAAAAAAATATTTTTGCATTTAGGGACGTCTACTAATACACTTGCTCATTAAAATAATCATGCATGTGTTTGTGAACACACACACAGACTTATATCCTCTTGATAGAAGCAAAACTTCTGCATAAAAAAACCCTCACACATTTTTAATGAAACAGAAAGTAATGTGCACCTTTTAGAACCTAGCATAGCAATTTATAGGGTACTGAGAGATGAATCTTTCAGAGGAATGCACTAAATAAGACCCAGATATCTGATATGCTTGATATGCATGCTGACGGTGTGGTTTAGTGGGGAGTCAGCATTTTACTTTACAAGTGACCTCATTCATTTCATTTCAAGAGCTGTCTAACATGAGTAAGGGCCAAATTTCAATACCCCATGAGATATGATTGTGATTCCTTAGTCAAGACCAACAACTCTCCATTGCTGTCTTCATATAGCATTTTTTTCTATACTGTTGAGGTCTCTATGCCACTTTTCTGGTGAATTGTTTTCAAATCTGATGCAAGTTTATCTTGAAAAGATACAAATTATTTTGGCATATGCATAGGCAGAATGGACATGATAGATTATTTCAAAGTTTTCTTGAAAAGTTCTTCTATTAGGCTGCACCAGAAAAGGTTTACAGTAATATTAAGATGCTAAGGGCCCTTCCCATGATGTGATACCTACCTGAACCAGAATAAATTAACATTGGATCACACTTTTCCATTTTGACCTCTGCTTTTTAAAAAAGGCATACCTTAGTACCCTGTATTTATATGGATCCTTTAAAGTCACAAGGCTCTAACTGTACCCTCAAAAGCAACATCTGTTGTTTGTGCTACGGCAAATGCTACAACTGAGAACTCACAAAGTAGTCCCATTATAATTAAACGGTTGAGTAGTTAAATACTGTAAACCAGATTGTAGCAGGCCCCTGTACAGGTGTGAAGTGAATATATGTGTGTGTATGTGCAAGTATAAGCTTTAAAGTGAGGAGCAATGGAACTCTGTGTAGGGGATATAGCAGCTCTGACCAGCCACGTTTTCACAAACAGTAATGCTACTTACTGAGACTTCCGCAGAAGGCATTTCACTACAGTAGCAACAATTCATCTATGTTCTGATTGTGTCATGATAACAGTTTCTTTTTTATCTATTCATGAAAGGATATTAGAGTTGTGAGTTATATTCTGGAGTAAATGAGTCACCCCATAGTGTAAACTCTGGTTTGGGAATGGGATTCAAGTTCAACTGCAGGGGAAGGTCTTTTGTTTAGAGACCAGGAGATCTACCTAAGCAACTTTGTTCAAGAGTCCTGCTTTGCTCAGGGTTCCCCACCCTGATTTTTCACTGTTCTTTGCAGAACAAGGTGAGGTTTATCTGTTGCAGTCACCTGGGTGTATTACTCCTAATCAGCCTAACTAAATCTGGAGCTTGTGTAGACCAATGCTGTGGGATTTCACCTGGTGGAGCCTCAGGAGCTGAGGCAACACAATGCTGATTTTGCAGTGAGGCTATGGTGGACCTGTGGTGGCCATGCAGAGTGGCCTCACAGTACAATGGCTGGTTGTAATGAAGAGCTAAAGCGCTCATCCGGGACTGACCAGGCTAGTGATGGCAGAACTGATGTCAAACGTGGATCAGATAGTTGCCATGTGTGACTGAGTGTTGCAGCATCCAATGGACTAAGGAAAATGGATGTGAGCCATTCTCTACTCTGCTTATAGTGAGTCTAATCCAGGCCTGAGGTTGTAGGTAAGTAAAAATGGCATTTTGGCTAGGAGTTCTGAACATCAAGTAGCTGGATCATTAATATTTGGAATCTTGATGCTCATAATACATCTGACATACTGCCTGGTTTTTTTCTTATTGTATGGTAAGTAACGATATATGATTATTATGTTTCCTTTGTTTTTCTCCTTTACATCAAGGACTCTGAATATTTCTGAAGGGGAAAGAACCATCTAGGAAGGTGACCAGAACAATTGTATTTAATCTTTAAGAACCAGAAGTAGAAGTGTGTCTTGGGGAAGCTAAAGCTTGAGCTATTGTTCTTCAAAAGACCCCTGCCACACTGAACACAGATCCTAAGAAAATGGTTACACAAAGATGATTCTCTATCCCAAGCCTTTGCATATCCTGCTCAGGAGACATAAAAATCTTGTGATATTTGTGTGTTTTAAGGGCCCTCATATACTTGTGACTTAATTCAGAATGGCTGTGATTTCCAGTTATTTACAAGGTTCTGAAGCCACAGGAAGTTCTCAGCAAGCAGAGCACTCTTACCCGTACAGTGTGGACACATAAGCATCCATATAACTATTGGTCATGCCCAGTAGGCTATGCACTGGAGGGCCAGGTATGCAGCCATGTTCTAGTCCCAATTGCAGAGTTGTTAGGTCATTTGCTTAGAAAGCAGAATATCCACTTTCTAGGCTCTACTCTAGCCCCTAGGCCACAGTTAGGTGTTATCTGATCCCTGCTCCAGTTCTCTGCACTTTGCATCAGATAAAACAGATAGAGAACCCTAGGCTAGCTTCCTTCCGTAGGAACGGCCAGCTCCCTGAGCCACAGAACCTGTTATTTGCTCATTTCCTTTTGGCCCTACCTGTCTCCCTCTCTTGCCTAATCAGTGGTCCCGCTTCAACAGGGCCTGGATGGTGCTTAGTGGTTAAAATGCTGTTTTGGGAAGTCAGAGAGATACAGATTCAAATGTCCCCTGGGTGAGGGGAACCTAGAATCTGGGCACGTTCCCTTGCCATTCAGCCACTGGGGTTGAAGTCTGGGAGGGTCCTTCTTTCCACACCCTCAGTAGCCATGGGCTTTTGTCAGGTAGGATTTTGTGATGTAAGCAATGCCCAGCATATGTAAATACACAGCTGTGTACTTGGGCTATGCGAAGCTTCGGGTGCTGATTCGATTCGGAGGAGATTCGACCCGATTTGGTGGCCGAATCTCCGAATCGAATCAGGAGACCAAAAAAAGGACTGAATTGATTCAAAGCTCTCTGAATCAATTTGGAAAAGATTTGGAGAGCTTTGGAGATTTGGGCAGTTCTCGCTGGCCACCGCAGGGAGCTGGACCCAGACTCCGTGCTGGTAAGTAGGGGGCGGGGGGGGAGAAAGGAGGAGAGGACCATGGGGAGACCCCTGCCAGTCCCCATCCCCTGCCTTCTCCCTCAGCCTCCCTGAGTGCCCTCTGGCCCTTGCCTGCTGTCCCAGCCTCCTCCCCATGGCTGCCCTGGTTGACCCCTGCTTCCAGCTATAACCCCCCCCCCCCCAAAAAAAGCCCCTATTCACCAGCTTTTGCCAGATGGCTGGGTGATCCCCGCTGACCCCCACTGCCCTGCACTGTGTGGGGGGCTCTGCCATGAGCCCCCATTCTCTACCTGTTCTCCCACCCCCTATGGCTGCTGTGCCCACCCCAGTCCCCAGCTCTTTAAAAAAAAACAAAAAGCCTTGCACTCACTGGATGCTGCAGTGGCCTCAGGGCTTCTGGGGGCTTATGGCATAGCACCCGCCATGCAGCATGGGGCAGTGGGAGGCAGCAAGGATTGTTAGCCCACCTGGCAGGTGAGCCTGGGACTTAAAGAAAAAAAAGAGAGCTGGGGCGGGCGGGGCAGCCATTGACGGGGCTGGGAGAGTGGGTGGGGGATAGGGCCTGTCCAATTTGGATATTCTGCCGATTCGGCAGTGGCCGAATCTCTGAATCATATTCAGACGAATCTATTCAGGACAGTGATTCGAATCACCGAAACAAATCACTGTCCCCCACATCAGCTGAATCCGAATCTGAAGCCAATACTAGCTGCTTTGCACAGGCCTACTGTGTACTCACCCAACCAGTGCAAAGACTCACTAGGCATAGGCACATCCACAGTGCATGGGCAATAGAATCACAAACTGTGCACAAATGTAAAAAATACTACTTACATGGCTGGAAAAGTGCCATTTGGATATGTAAATCTAAATGTAGAAGTTTGCTCCATGTCTCTTCACTTTTGTAGATAAGAGGGCATCTTAGTCAAAGAGGTCTCAGCAGCATGCTATTTCTGTATCCACTAAATCAGAGTTTAACATAGCTAAGTTTGAGTGTCACTGAAATTCCTGTCCTATAGGTATATTTCAATAATGAGGTAACTAGGGCAGGGTGACTGGGCCAACTGTCCTGGGTGCCAACTTTGGAGGGGATGAGGAGAGTAGAAAAAAACAGCTCTTGCCATAGTGACTGCAATCACACAGCTGTGTGTGGAAGTTGCCCTGAGTGCCCATCTGCATCTTTATGTGTCTGTATTTTAACTCCCATATATTAAAAATGAGTAAATACTTCAAAGCTAATAGTTTACTGATTTTAGTCTTTTTTTCTACCCAGGAAATATCTGTGAGCAGACTATGGATTTACTAAATTTATTTGTGATATTTTACAAAATGTGAAAGCTTTAAACATTTTCTTGTTTGGAAACAGTTTACTGCATATGTTTGTTATTTGAGTTAGTCCTTGATCAGATAAGTCACATAAAACTCTCTGATTAAATCAGGGGGACAAAAACATCTGGCATGAGTGCAACTATAAAACCTGGCTTCCATGGCTAGTCACAAATGTAACCTTGAAATTTACTTTTCACCAACATTTGTACCAGTGACACTTAATCTCATAAAGGTTCCTGAAAACAGAGCTCAAAATGGACACAGACATGGCTGAAAGAATTTATATGGAAAATTCAAGACCACAAGACTGGTGCTTAAATGTAGATTTTTATAACTAAAGATCTGATTTTTGCAGACCTGTTCAGCACACACAACATTACACCAAATAGCACACAAAATACAATCTTAAACTGTGTGCCTTGGTTTTTCTATACGTAGAAGAATAATGATAAGACTTATCTATCTCCTAAGGGGGCTGTGAAATTAAATCCCATAAAATTAGTAAAGAGTTGTGAGATTCTTAGATGGTGGGTATTACAGATTTGCAAATAACTATTAAAGACATTCTTTTAAATGAAACAGTAATTTGCTTTCTAATTTAAGAAACGTTTTATCTTTAAGTGTAATACAGATCCTGTGGCTGTAAGATGACACTAACCAAATAATCTTTAGCTAAATTTGTCTGTAGTACAATTGTCCTGGAACTGGTGCTTTTATTATAGGTTAAAGGACAAACTGTTAATGACATAATCTCTATACAAATCTTTTGAAGTCATTGAGTTTGCCTAGATATAAATCAGCACACAACTTGAATGTAATAGTTCAAATTTTCTAGGTTTGTGATAACATTCTAAAAGATGCTGTTAGGATTTACAAACTGTGGAAATGCTACACCTGGAGGCCATCTAAAGAACTGCAGTTTTTGATCACAGTGGTGTTATCTGGTAGAAACCTCTAGGTCAAATTCTGTCATTAGTTAAATGCTATGCAACTTCTTCTGAGTTAATGGGGCATAGAGCTATAACAGTTCATAAGTTAGTTTACTGGAATGGTTTTCAGTATTTTTTGAGGTATGGACAAATGGATTTTAAGATCTTTAAGATATATCTTTTTAAAAAAAGATAGTCACATTACTTGTGTCAGCGCATCTAAGTTTTTTTCCCTTCGGACTGTGGTTGTACTTTGAAACTGTCATTCCCAAAACAAAAGGAGTTCTTGAGGAAACTTTTCAGCCCCTAGGGCACAGAAAGACATAAAAAATCCAGGTGACAGTTCTGAATAGCACCACATTCCTCGATGGCATAAACCATGCCTGTTCCAAAGGATGTGAAGAGTAAGTCATATTTTACTCTTCCATCTAAACAATAAGTGTTTTCTAAGAGTATTTATTGCATCTACTTGTTAAGAGTGTAGTGATTCTGAATGGCATGTCAATGGTTTAATGTCCCATAAACTGAATGCTACAGAGCACCATCTCCAATATTTTACTCAATAAAAATCAACAAGCATGGAAAGATATCATTAGCTTGAAATTACTGTGGTAATCCAAAGCAATGATTCCCATGGGACATTAATTTAGTTTCTTAATATGATGAAAGTTACTTCAAGGTTGCCCCTATGTTGGGCTTAAATAGGGTATCTGTTTTAAGTAAGATCACTGAAATAAATTATAGGAGTTTTATACGATTCACATAAAATGTTATATGGTAATAGTATAGAATTTAAAGGGGATATGAATCAGTTTGAATTGGCTTATTTCAGAATCAATAAAGTAATAGAAATGTTTAATTCTAAATGTATCATCTTGGCTGGGATGATATAGTTGGGGACGGTTGAACAAGGGGTTGGGCTAGATAACCTCATGAGGTCCCTTCCAACCCTAATTTTATATGATTCTATTTAAAGTAATTGTTACCAGATTTGCCCATTACTTTGGGGTGTGCTCATTTATTAGGGATATGTTTCTAGGGTCTTGGTAATTCTGTCAATGTGCTGCTTGTGTTACTATACGGAGCTGTATCTCTCCCTTCTGCAAGCCCTCACCCCCAATGGAGCTATCTTGCAGGACTCAGTCTCAATGGGGCTGGGTTCCTCCAGTCACCAAATCAGTCATACACACAAACACACACAAATTAACGTGACATGCCTGACCCGGCCGGGTTGATCAGCATGGACAGGCTGACACCCTCATATACCAAGAATCAGTTCATCAGAGTAACAATAAACTGCAGTCAAACACAAGCACACAGGTGAACAGAATCCCTCTGAATCTGGCTGGGTGTCCAGCTGACACCCTCATGGGCCAGCATTCAGTTCATAGGGGCACTTCTGAGTTAAACTGGGTCAATCAGCCTGTACAGGCTGATCCCCTTATGTGTTTCAAACTCAGCACATCCCAATCTTTGGCCTCTTGATGAGCAAACCCCACAGTATTTTGGGGCTTCACAGGGATCTTTAGCTTAGGTAAAAGAAGCGTTGCTACAGAGCATGGGAGGAAAGAGAAGCAGAGAAGGAAAAATATACCCAGTTACTACCAGTTTGACTATAAAAGTTATTTATTGCTAAGCATATGAAATATATAATGGTACTAGTAGTAATAGACATGCAAAAGAAAAAAAACCACAAACAATTACTATATTACCCTGGTTTCACTAAGTATTTGGGGAAACTTAGCTCAAGCTTAACTAACACAGTTCAGGTTCAGAAATGTATGCCTATAGTGAAAAGAGAGAGAGAGCGCTGGGATCTTACCAGTCCAAGATACTCGGGCTGCAAAGCTGACAGGCACAGTCCTTGAAGGGAGATGATCTGTTCTTCCAGCGTCCCAAAAACAACAGGGGATGGTGTCAGCAGAGGAGTTTTCTTTTTTCTTGAAGCACCCACACTTTTTACAGATTTTTATACCCTCAGTTCAGCAGCTTCGAAGCATCCTCAATTGTGTAAATCATTGTCTTTTCTATTGACAAGGGGTTATCTGGTTTGGAACATCTCAAGAAACTGATTGATAATCAGGAAACACATAAGATTAGGGAGTTACCAGATACTTGGGAGCCAGCTTGAAATTCCTATGGATAGCAGATATACTGATGGGATATCTCATGGTTTCTTCAGAAACAATAGATAGCTTGCAGCATCAGGATTTTGGATTTTTACTTGTTGTGCATAAGCCTCAGCTTAGCATGACTTTTCCAGATCTTACTATAGTCTTTTAACAGACTTAAGATAATTATTGGGGTGCTCATAACCTTTTCTGGAGAGGACTTCCACCAGTCGTCTCGGGAAAAGCATGACAACACCTGTGATTAGGGCTCCAATGGGCTGGACACTGTGATGAACCCTTAACCATTGTTCAAATGTTACCCATAGCCCCTCTGACTTGGTCTCTTGCCTCAGCATTCCCTAACCCGGCAACCGAGTTTTAGTCAATCAAGTTTAAATAGGCCTCCCATAGTGGGACCAGGGAATGTACGGCCCGAGATGCCTATTAAACTTAGAGGTGTGTGTGTGTCTGGGGGGGGGGTGGGGGGGAAGTCCTTTGTAAAGCCAGATTAGAACTGGTCTGATAAATGCTGAGCTGGGTGTGTGTGAACATGGGTTGATTAGCATTTGGATGGGATTCCCCATCATGCAGTGCTTCCCTGCTTTTCTGATCCCAGAATTCACTGCAGTCTCTGCTTCAGGCTTTCTGTTCTCCATCTCTCATGTAAATGAATAGTCATCTGGTTCCACCTCCGGTGCAAATGAGACCTAGGGCAGTTGTTTCACTCTTGTCACCCTTATCTTGAGGGTCTTAGGTGCGTCTCTCACTGCATTTTAATCAGTTTCATTTATGTAGAGGAGGGGAGGGAGGGGGGGGTGAATCCTTTGTGAGTCAGATAGGCTGTGTCCTGTGCCAGGGTTGCCCAAGAACATGGAGCTGAGACGTAACAGTAATCCTCTACATTATAACAAAATAACAACTCAGAAACACTGATTTTTATCAGTTTATTAGGATGAGGCCAGCTCCTATGCTTCTAAAACAGCAAGCAGCAATGATATTAGCTGTATGTCCCTGAGAGTTTACATTACAGAGAGAATATTCACGTTATAGATTACCTCATCAGGTGGTAGAAATCAAATTAGATCTACCAGTTTCAACTCAGACTCACTGATTTACAGCTGAGGATTTGATTTTGCAGTTGCATCCAGAAAATTCCTACCACCTGTTATCATTGTTTATAAATGCAAAAATATATCCTCATCATCTCTAAGTGCTTTGGAAGTACTTAGAATTCATTATTATTGTATCTACTAAAATCATAGAAAGAAATTGTGTTTGCATATGTGAAGTGATATGATTTTCTTCTGTGAGTTTTTCTAATTCTACACATGATTTATACATTGGACTGGCCTCCTAGTCTTAAACTATGCATCACCATGGTAAATAAAGCCCTGCATTGTATGAGGAGAAAGCTTACCTGACTGACATATGAAGGGTTTCCAAGAAGGCTCCTTAGAGATGAAGGAGATGAAAAAAAAGGAAGCCCCAAGGAAACATATGACGTTGAAAACTTACTGGGGGAAAAATCTTTTATAAGATCTTGAAGGTGAATCTTCCAGTTATGGCAGCAATTTAAAATAAGCTTTCTCTTTAACTACTGTAGGCTACCAGGTTCTCAGCATATAAAGGTACAAAATAAAAGACACATATCCTTCCATGAGGTTGTTCAACTGTAGCAAACTAGAATTCACCATTTTATGACATCACAGCATCAAGGGAACTCCAGGCAAGCACTTAGTCTTGAGAAGGTATTGTTTTAGTCCATCAATGTTTGGAAAAAAATATTCTTTCATAGTCTGCTTAGCTAGACTCAGCCACACTGATGGCCACTGCAAATAGAATTTATTTTGGGTATTCTTTTTTCTAGGATAGCTTTATAATGTCCAGGCTACCTGCTAGTCTCTGTTGTGAGCTTGTTTTACACAGTGGGTATGTCTGCATGAGATGCTTACTATGCAGTAACCTAATAACACTGTGCAGTAGCATGCTGAGAAAAACCCATGCTAATATGCTAATGCACAATGCAATTAGGTTACTGAACAGTAAGCATCACTAAAAAACCATGTGCTAGCATTACTGCACAGTAGCATGAGTTACTGCACATCAAATTAGTTTTTGGTTAACCAAGTACTAAACTTAGAGCGCAGTAACTAAGGCACATTAATGAATGTGTAGATGTGCCCATCCTGTTTTGCAGGGTGAAACCTGTAAAGACAAATCTGGCCCCAAATCCTCAATAACTTAACTCATTAGACTGTTTTAGTACAAGTTTAAATCCAGTGTTCTGCTCTAAGCCATGCCATTGATTTCAGTTGCTGAAGCAACGCAGTAGAGTTTTAAATCAGCTAAAGGAGATGGTATAAGACCCCTTTAGCATAGAAGTTCTCTGAAAATTACTAAATGCTGGAACAGCATGAGAGAATTTTGGGAAGCTAGCACTGTAAGGATTATAGAACAGCAAGGATATTCCACAGCAACTTTTGTGTAGCATCTCCTGACATGCATTAATTGTACCATGTCTGAGACTAAAATCCTAGGGCTAAGTACAGACAGTCAAAAGCCTAAGACTGAATTGATTCAATCTTCGCAGATTAGTCTAAGTTGTATAGATTGAACTGATAAGCAAGTGAACAGACATTCACTTTTGATTCTGGAAATGCAGCCACATGCCTGCAGTGGCTCAAGCCAGAAGCTGGAGGGTGTTAGAGCAAGTCTCCCTGCTCAAGCTGGAGCAGACAGCTTGGGCCAAGGCTAGCCCACTTACCCTGTGCGGTGGGGATTGCTGGGGAAGTGCAAAGCATCCTGGGATGCTGGGATATGTTAATTAAATTGAATTAACTTGACTCTGGGGGGGATCTGGGACAGACGTTCAGTAAACTGATTTAACCTACACCTATATCAGTTAAGTCTGATACTACATTCAGGTTTATCTTAAATTGGTTTTGGCCACTTTGAAAGCAGTTTATGTGCACTGAACTTTTGTTGTATTACATGTTTGAAGCAGTTTCTGATCACTTATACCAGTTTATGTGTAATTTCTGTTCCTAGCTTAGATGCCTAAGATAGGAATAATAGGATAGGAATAATAATTAAGGCTGTGAATACTCCACAGGTCAGAGGACAGCAACCTATGGCCCACAGGTTGGATCCAGCCCATGAATAGACCAGATTTGGCCCACAGCAGCTCAGGGAAAGGTTAGCATGCACCATCAGAAAAGGCAAACCCAGGGTTCTAATGCTTGCCTTTTTACTATCTATTTCCTATACAGCATATGCTGATTGCTGGGGAATGCTGGGGGATCCCCTCAGTGGGATTTCAGTTTCAAGCATTAGTCTGTGGTGGCAAAAGGCTGCCAGTCACCACCATAGGTTACTGCACGGTTGGCTGCTTAGTCTGTATTAATGTACTACAGTATAAATTAAACATAAAGCATTAGCTCTAAAAGCATTTTCTAATTTTGTAAGTATGGTATAGATTATAGTCACAAAAATTTTTTTTAAATTAAGGATATAACATTTCAGTTTGTATAAATGAGTGTCAAGAAAATTAATTTAAAACCTCTTATTCATTCATATTATATAAATTTATATTCAGTTATAAGCTCACATTTTTTTCTTCTATAAAAGCCCAGAAAGTATGAAATAATTCTGGGTATTCTGGATATTTGTTATCCAGAAAGTATGAAATATGAATACAACATGCATGAGTACAAGTAATCGTTGTTCTCTTTAGGAAAACTCCCAATTTCAATTAGTGCCAGTATTTGACAGCTTTTTAATATTTTTCATAAGAAATGCTAAACTAAAAGAAAGAATCTTTAAAAGAAGTGAGGGTTCCAAGTGCATAACAATATGGACATATGTCCATGCACATAGATTCATAGATGCTAGGGTCAGAAGGGACCTCAACAGATCATTGATTCTGACCCCCTGCTGAGGCAGAAAAAAAGAGTGCTGGGATCAGATGATCCCAGCCAGATGCCTATCCAGCCTTTTCTTAAAGACCCCTGAGGCAGGGGAGAGCACCACCTCCCTTGGAAGCCCATTCAGATTTTGGCCACCCTTACTGTGAAGAAGTTTTTCCTGATATCTAGCCTAAATCTGCTCTCTGTCAGTTTGTGACCATTGTTCCTTGTTACCCCAAGAGGTGCCCTGGTGAACAGAGCATCTCAGATCCCTTGCTGCATCCCCCTAATGAATTTGTAGGCAGCCACAAGATCACCTCTCAGCCTTCTCTTGTGGAGGCTGAAGGGGTCCAGGTCCCTCAGTCTCTCCTCATAGGGCTTGTCTTGTAAGCCCCTAACCATTTGAGTGGCCCTCCTTTGGACCCTCTCTAGTCTATCAACATCCTTCCTGAAGTGCAGTGCCCAAAACTGGACGCAGTACTCCAACTGAGGTCTGACAAATGCTGCATAGAGGGGAAGTATCACCTCCTTGGATCTATTCATCATGCATCTGCTAGGCCTGCGTGAGTAGGCAGCTATTTGATCCGGCTTCGGATCCGGCTGCTTTGGATGCCAGGGATCCAATCCGGAGCTCTGGACCAGGTTTCCACTTCGATCTGGCCAAAGCAGCTCCGAAGCTTCGGAGCTGTCTTGGAGATCCGTCCATAGTGTATAATGGGAAATCAATGAAATATCTATAACTTTGTTATTTTTTGTCTGATTTGGATGAATCTTGCAGGGGTGGTAGCATCTGCTGAGAGCATCAAGTTTCAAGAAGATTGGAACTGCACCCCAAATTCCTGAAAGCAAAACTCATGTCACATCTATGTGTTACACCGCAGGGGGGTGAAAACTGCAAGGGTTGTGACCCTTAGTGAGGTCTCAAAGCCAGCCAAGTTTCAAGTTGAAAGGTGCAGGGGTTTGGGAAGAACTGCACCTCAAGCTGCTGACAGGCAAAACTTGTGACCCAGATGACCCTGTGTGTGTTAAGGTGCAGTGGGCTGAAAACTGCAGGGGTGGTAGCCCCTGCTCAGGCCACAAAGCCTGCCAAGTTTCAGGGAGATAAGTGCAGGGTTTTGGGGGAAACTGCACCTCAGGTTGCGGACAGGCAAAACTCATGACATGGGTGGCACTGTGTGTGTTAAGGCGCAGTGGGCTGAAAGCTGCAGGGATGGTGGTGGCCCCTCCTGCGACCACGAAATCTGCCAGCTGTCAAAGAGATTGGTGCAGGGGGGTTCTGGGGCCCTGCACCCCTAGCTCCTGACAGACAAAACTCGTGACATGGGTGCTTGTGCAACTAACTGTCTCTGTCCTGGGGCAGTTGGTTGTCTGTATTGATTATTTCCTCCTCTTAGTCTCTGGTTTTGTAAGTGCTAATTGATGTTAATTAACTGGCTACATTAGCTAGCAGTTGTGTATTGAGCTGGTCTCTGAGTGAATCCTGATTGATTGGTAACTGGTAATACAGTAGCGTAGCAGCCAGGCCTGCAGTAGTTCCCCGCCCCTCCACCCTGTGCCTCAAGAATTCCAAGTCTAGCTTTTCCTCTTGGTGTGCCGGTCTGTAGCAGACCCCCACCGCCAAGTTTCCTTTCCCTGTGACCTCCATGTATCCTAATCCACAATGCCTCAACTTTCCCCTCCTCTGATCTCATTTTGATTAGGGTAGATGTATAATGTGCCTTTACATAGAGAGCTACCCCACCCCCTTCACTCCTCACTCTGTCCCTTCTGTACAACCTGTAGCCCTCAATGTGTACTGCCCAGCCATGGGTAGGGTCCCACCAGGTTTCTGTTAGCCCCACTAAATCAAAGTTATTATCTGCAAGCAGGAGGGCGAGTTCTTCCTGCTTGTTCCCCATGCTCCTAGCATTACAGATTCATAGATTCATAGATGTTAGGGTCAGAAGGGACCTCAATAGATCATCAACTCCAACCCCCTGCATAGACAGGAAAGAGT
>NW_005841846.1:277886-289285 GCF_000455745.1 Alligator sinensis | reverse complement strand
TGCTGGACATTTTTCCTCCCTAGGTGCAGCACTTTGCTTTTCTCCTTGTTGAATTGCATTCTGTTGTTTTCTGCCCATATGTCCAACCTGTCCAGGTCTGCTTGTAGTTGTTTCCTGCGCTCTGGCATGTCCACTTCTCCCCACAGTTTTGTGTCATCCACAAACTTGGACAGAGTACACTTCACTCCCTTGTCCAAGTCGCTGATGATACACAACTGTGGGGAGAAGAGGACACACCAGAGGGCAGAAAACACCAGACACACCAGACACACAAATGGGCAGAAAACAATAGAATGCAATTTAACAAGGAGAAATGCGAAGTGCTGCACCTACAGAGGAAAAATGTCCCGCATACCTACTGCCTAGGAAATGACCTGCTCGGTAGCACGGAGGTGGAAAGGTATCTCAGGGTCCTAGTGGACTCCAAGATGACCATGAGTCATCAGTGTGATGAAGTCATCAGCAAAGCTAACTGCACTTTTTCATGCATCAGCAGATGCATGACAAACAGAACAAAGGAGGTGATACTTCCCCTCTATTGGGCACTGGTCAGACTTTAGTTGGAATACTGCATGCAGTTTTGGGCGCCACACTTTAAGAGGGATATGGATGACCTGGAGAGGGTCCAGAGAAGGGCCACTTGTATGGTTAAGGGCTTGCAGGCCAAGCCCTATGAGGAGAGACTAGGACACCTGGACCTCTTCAGCCTCTGCAAGAGAAGGTTGAGAGGCGATTTTGTGACTGCTTATAAATTCATCATGGGGGCACAGAAGGGAATTGGTGAGGCTCTACTCACCAAGGCGCCTCTGGGGGTCACAAGAAATAATGGCCATAAGCTAGCAGAGAGCAGATTTAGACTAGTGTCACAGAGCACTGAGGTGCCCTGCTCCCATAGAGGGGAAAACTGCTAGGGAAGAAGCCCTAGCAGGGAATAAGGAGCCCAGCTGTGGATTGCCAGGGCAACCAGAGTAGGTCAGCTGACCCTAAGGGGCAGGGCCTGGCTCTTATAAAGCCCAGGAGCTGAGGCCAGAGGTAGTTCCCTGCCAGCAGCCAGAGAGGCAGGAGCTCCCTAAGGCAGGATGCGAGGAGAAGCCGAACTGCAGGTATAGCTTGACCTGAGTTGAGCAATGTTGTTTTAGCCGAGTGGCTCTACGTTATGTTATAGCTTAGGGGCTTGTGTGTTTTGCTTTGTTGTTGTTAAACCGGCGGTTTGGGTGAGGCTATCAGGGGATGGAGAAGGCCTCATAGGGGACTCACAGTGGAGTGTGAGGACCCCAGCGCCAGTGAGGGTGCAGCATTTGGCGGTGCATAGACCCCAGCCCCAGGGAGGGGCAGTTGAGCAGTCCCAGGAAGGGGGCATTACTGGGAAGCCCAGTGAGGGCATGGTGAGCCCGAGGGGGGGCAATGTGCGAAAGCCCCAGAGAGAGAGGGCAGCCTGACAGAGAAAGCCCCAAGAGAGGGCTGAGCACCCTGAGAGAGGGTGAAAGCCCCAGAGAAGGGGGCAGTTACAGAGAAGCTCCAGTGCGGGCGTGGTGATCCCCGAAAAGGGGGCAGCACTGCTGGGGAGCCCCAGAGAGGGGGCAGGTGACAGAGAAGGCCCTGAGAGAGGGCGGAGCGCCCGGTGAGGGGGCAAAAGCCCCAGAGGAGGGGGGCAGTTACAGAGAAGCCCCAATGCGGGTGTGGTGAGCCCCGGGGAGGGGGCAGCACTACTGGGGAAGGCCCAGAGAGAGCAAAAGAGGGGGCCAGTGCGTAGATTGAGACATAACATCTATTCCATTGGCGAGGTGTGGACTGTGGTGTAGGGGAGGAAACAGAGCCGCAGATAGTGCTCCCTGGCAGCGGGGCAGTACAAGGGCAGCCTCCCCCTAATTAACAACAATTAATCAATTAATAACAAGGCGTGGCAGGAGAATAGGTAGGGCGATTGCCCCAAGAACAGGTGAGCGGGCCCCGTTTAGGTCGGCCCAGATCGTGTACCTGTCACAACTAGACATTAGGAAGAACTTCTTCACAGTTAGAGTGGCCAAAATCTGGAATGGGCTCCCAAGGGAACGGGCTCCCAAGGGAGGTGGTTCTCTCCCCTACCCTGGGGGTCTTCAAGAGGAGGTTGGATATGCATCTAGCTGGGGTCATCTAGACCCATCAATCTTTCCTGGCTATGCAGGGGGTCGGACTCGATGATCTATTGAGGTCCCTTCTGACCCTAGCATCTATGAAATTATGAAGCTATAAGATTTCTTATTTAAAAAAAAAATTAGTGTGTTAGAAACAGGAAATATTGCATGTTTCTGCTTGTCAGATCTGTACAAAAATTAGTGTTTGATTCTGAATTTAGTTTACCAATTTTGAGGCCACCATGGTTTTTTTGTGCATCTGTCCATGTGTGTGAAATCTTGAGTTGGGGAACCCATTTAAAAAAAAAAAAAAAAATTAAAGAAATAACTTGAACTATGGAAAAAGTAGTATTTCTCCATAAGGGAAGGAAAAATATTCTTTACCATAAAAACCACCCACAATGCATATGATTTAGGAAAAGTTATTATTCATGACACAAAAGAAGAATTCTATTCTAAACACAACCAAGTTTTGTAATCTGGTTCCAAAGAAGAAAAATGTTATTTGTCCTGGTGATTTTAGTGCTAGAATGGTCTGGGATTCTGCGCTATGGAAAGGAACATTCTGAAAGGAAGAGGTGAGGAAAGTCCATTCAAATGGAATTTTTCTCCAGAGCAAGTGTTTGGAACCTGATAAAATCATTATGAACTCCTTAATCTGCCAAAACAATAAATGGAAGTCTTCCATTGGAAGACATCATGGGTGCATCCTGTGACAAAAAGGAACAAACTCTCAAGGCCCAGTGTCAGTATCAGCCTGCCCCTTTTGTCTATGAGCAAATTGCCCGCCTCATTCACCTACCATGACTTGTTGTAAATCATTACAGATGTTAATTAGGCAGGAGGCTGCCCTTTGAGCACCCTGATGTCCATGGGCGCATGCTCTGACCTACACTTGATGTGTCCCATCCCCCGCAGATAACACACTCAGTTTGGTAGATCTCTGGCTTAAGGCTGGGCCAAACTCAGTACATGGGTAGGCCTCTGACATGCCACACTCACACCACCCCTCTCTCACTGGGGCCTCTTTCACTCAGCTGGAGGGCCATCAAGCTTGACTCTGCACTCCTTGGCCAGCCCTGGTGCTGCCTTTTGGATCTCTCCAGTGACCCTGGTCTGAACAGTGGCTAGGTGATTAGCCAAACTCTGGGTTGACTTTGCCCCTAGCTCCTCACTGGGCCACTCCACCCTTCTCTTGGGCTAACTTCTTCAAGTCCCTCTCCACCAGGTCTCTCAACTACACCCCTCACCAGGGCCTGGGTTTGAACACTTCTGTAGACTCAGGTGCCTCCTACTTGGTGTGTCTGGCCCACCACTCTCATTAATAACCCACCAGGTGGTGCAGGCTGGGGTTAAGGTGCCCCTACCCGCCTTTCTCTGGGGAGGTAACTGGTCTGGCATTTCTTGGGGACTCCCTCACCACAAGGAGTCTCATTAGGCCATCCTTCCCTGGCAGGGTCCAGTTTCTAGTCATGCCCAGGACCACGGGGCCTCCTTCCCCAAAGCTTCACCCTTATCTCCAAGATATTTCAGGAGCAGTAGCTCCACTGGGTGATGTTACTCTGAAGATGGCTGCTAACAAACTACCTCTTCAGCCCTGAGAGCTCGGCTCTAAAATATGCACCCTAATCAAACACCTGCTGGCTGCCTGCTCCAGCCCTGAAAGTGATGGAGCGCTGAAGCTGGTCCATCACACACCCCTACTCAAAACATTAGCACCTGACTAACTGCATCATAGTGTGTGCCTGGGACCATTGAGACATCCATATCACCAGAGCTCAGATCAGTGCAGACAACTGCTGGATGGATCATTGTTTGACATGTTCCATTATGTCCATTTTTATAATCTCAAAACAACAAACAAAAGAAACACCCAAGAAAGAGTTGCTGATAGACCTCCACCTGGAATCAGCATCCTATATTGGATGAATGGGAATCTCTTTAATATCAACCAGTTACATCCCAAATCTAAGATAACCAGCACTTCCATTATTGCTCCTCAATAAAATTATGATTGTGTTGTGTGTGCTTACTCAATTGAGCTCCAGGTCATTCTTGACTGCTTCTGTGAAGTGTATGTAATGCTTGCTCTATCTGTCAACTTCATAAAAAGCAAGATACTTTCTCAATTCACCCAAAAACCAACCAGCTGTTCCTCCATGCATTTAAAGGGAAATCCTTGGAGAATGTTAGTATTTCCCCTACGTGGTTAGTCACCTTCCCCAAAAACTAAACATAGACAGTCATATTTAATCCCACATAAAATCTGCCAGTGCTGTCTTTGGATTTCTCTTAAATTGTGGCTTTGATTAGGACCCAAATCAAAACTCTGGCCTACCAAGATGTTGTCATCCCTATCCTGTTGTATGCATGTGAAACTTGGATGACATATCAGAAACAACCGAAAGCTTCAGAATATTAACATCAGTGATATCTTTGAAAAATTCTCCATATCAATTGGAAGGACAGAAGAACAAAAGCCAGCATTTTGGTGCAAGCAAACACCACTAGTCTTGAAGTCTCATAAAGCATGAGCTCCATTGGACAGGGCATGTCATAAGGATCACTGACAACCAGCTCCCAAAGTGGTGCTATATTGACAACTCACCAATGGTCACTGATCCAGACATGGATAATAGAAGAGATTCAAGGGCAACTTGAAAGGCAATCTGAAGAAATGGGGTATTGACATCAATACTGGAGAGACTCAAGCACTGATTGTCCCCAGTGGTTCTGTGATATGCAACAAAGCATATGTCATTTCAAGCAAACTTTTCTCATATGGAAGTGGATACATGAGGGAGACAGAAGGAAAGAGTTATGACCCAACATCACCAGGATCTATTCTTTTCTTTTCATGGAATTATTTGCCATATCTGTAACTGAACATGCGGATCTTGGATAGTCTCTTTGGTCATCTATGGATTCACCAATGACATTCTTATTTACTTGAAAACAGTCATCCTTGTGTTATGGCATTGCCAACCATGATAGCAGTTATATTCATTGCTTTTATAAGCAGGGACAGCTTCACAGACTGTAATACTGTGTCAATCACATAACATGTCCAACCTCCAAAACATCTTTAGTGTGGCTTCATTAGTTGTGAATATCAGCTGTAAACTTAAGTTCATGAAATATTATTTCTGCATTTACACTACTCTATAATAGCTTATTTACAGTTGCCATCTCATAATCTACAGCATGTATTTCCATGCTTCATTTAGTTATGAAATATTCTGGAATGCTCTTTTATGAAGATATTATTCAAAAAGTAAATTGCATTGTGAGCTGTTAACTTGGCATGACAATTCAACCATGGATGAATCCCATTTTCTTTTTTAATGTGTGAAATCTGCAGAACTACTAAGCACAGAGTTCCTATTTTGGATCTTATGCTGCTACTAAACAAGTCAATAAGTAATTCTTTCAGGCACATTACTCTGGAAGCAGAGGTGAAAATATTGATTGGAATGTACATAAATCATTGCAGTAGTCATTGCAAATCTATCAACTCCTACAGATTTGTAACATGGGAATCAGAAAGAATAGGTGATCTGAACTTAATTAGAGACTGTCTTATTAGTATTTTAATAGGGATCAGCCATCAAAGGTCAACTTGAAAACTTATTTTGTATCTGATCACCTAATGTCATTACCATTGATTAAAAGGTTAGGTTAAATGCTAAGATTGCTGAAAAAGGTATTGATTACAATAATTTCTGAAAATAAAGCATCAATCATTTGTCAGCTAGAGCCCCCCCAATGCATATGGTACCCAATTCCTTAATTTTAACCATTGAATGTTTCATGTTGATTTACACTAGCATATAAATATATATTTTAATCCCTGTTGGGATTGGGCTCCAGGCTGTCCATGTGCACCAGAGCCAGTGCGCAGGGCTGCTCTGGTGGGACAATGTATGCATCCCGTGCCCTGGACCCCCTTTGGTGCATGAAGCACTAAGCAGCTCATTTGACATATGAAGCACAGGCCCTCTGCTGGCCACCTGTGCCCTATGCTCTGTGAGCCGCAGGGACAGTGTGTGCTGCATGCAGTGCAGGGTGCTGGATAGGCCACAGGTTCTGCATATAACACAGGGGCCAGCATGGGGCATGGGCTGCAGGCTGCATCTCACTGGATTGGTTTTGAATTCCGGCTCTGGCATAGCCCCATACAGACTGGACACAGAGCCAACATGCAGAGCTGGTTGAGCCTGGGTGCCGTATGCAGTGTGCACCCTGGACCAGCCTACTGTGCTGTCAGCAGCGCTGGGTAGAACCCATTTGCCACATGCAGTGCATGAGGCTGCATGTGTATGGGCTTGATTCAGACCCACAGGCCAGATCATACAGGTCCACAGGCCAGATCCAGCCTGTTGTGTCCCTTGTATTAAAGTAATAACAGTGTAACTGGAGTACAGTTCATCTGCAAGAGGTCCTACAAATTTTATTTAGTTTTGCTCAGGTCACCTACTTGTTTTATTGTTCATATCTGGAAAATGTAAGAGATCTGTGAATATGAAGCTAATACAATAAAGAAGACTTTTTTTTTTTTAAAACAAAAATAGGTATTCAAACTGCTGGATGTTCAAGATGATCAGCAAAGCTTTGAACCCCAAAAGTATGTCCCTTGGCCCATATCAAGCCCCTTGACTAATCCCTGTACAGATCTTATTGCGTGTTTTAGGCCATAGCTGTCTTCTGAAAAAAAAATCTTAAAGAGATTAATAATTTTAAATTCTATGTTGAATGTAGTCCATATGTGAAGAGGAAGTTGGAGGCATACGGTCACTGAGATCTCATCAAATCCAGAGAGAAACATCAAAGAATTTGTGATGACACTGACATATCCTGCAAACCCCCTGAGTTGTATGTGCACCTCTAACTTATTTGAGATGGAAATTGGAATCTCTTTTTTGTACAGTATACCACTGCAAACTATCCCAAGGCATGTGTCTGCTACAGAGAGCAGTGGATTTTTTTTGTAAAGAGAGATTTTTCTAAATTTTGTAAGCCATTCTCAGGAGGTAGTAATAAAGTAGGCTACAAATTGCCCATAAACTAGATACAAATTTGTTCTATTTTGAAATTTGAAAAGAAAGCAGTATCTCAAATTGATAAAAATCTCAACAACAATACACTTTTGGTGGCTTCACTAGAATAGTTTGTGCGGTTTTAAAAAAAAAAGGAGTTTTACTTTGTATTGTAGTAATAAAATGGTAGCACTCTTTTCTGGGTGAGAGAGAGACAAGTACAAGTTTTCACATAAGTTTTTATATTTTGCTGAAGGAGTTAATGTTTTTTTTTCGAAAAATGTTATATCACATAGGTTGAACTGCACCAACTGATCTGATTGCCTTCTAGTCCACACCTATATGACCTTTAACTCTTGACATATTCTTCTGAAAACAATAAAATGAAGGATATGGGTATGAACCTGTTACCTGTTATGTTATTCAGAACCTAAACAGAGCCAGAGAACTTCAAGGATTTAACATGACTTCTACCTGACAGAGCTTTACAGAGATCAAAAGATGGTGGTTAGTGATTTAGAAAATACAGCAGCTTAAGTTAAAGCCCAGATAGTACATAACTGTTGACATACAGAAAATTTCCCTGCCAAAATTTGAAACAGAGGCAAATTATAAATTGATGGGGTTACAGAAAACAAATTGTTAACCTTAAAATTCTGCTATTGATAAATAGAAATCTTCAGCAGATTTACATATATTACTCTTGACAAAGCAGCTTGCAAGAACAGCAAAGAACAGCTTGCAAGATGGTCTGTGACTCCAAAATAATTTCTAAGGACTTTCCCATTTTATACCTCCTCCTGCCTTAGAAGAATGAATTTCAGTGTTCATGAAAGCTGAACATCATATATTAGTTTTCCAGTTAAAACAGATAGTTTTGTCAAAAGATCAACAATAAATCTGATTTAGAGTTCCCATGTATTAGAAAGGGGAATTTAGAGTGTATAATCTACTAGTCAGTATGTGTAACATGTTCCCCTCTATGCCTTCTGTTTAGAGCAGTGATTCTCAACCAAGGAGCCACAGCATGCTTGCTGTTAGGTGTATAAATATGATTCAGAAGATAAACTTAGAGATTTCATAGAATCATAGAAAATTAGAGTTGGAAAGGACATCAGTTGGTCTAGTCCAGTGGTCCCCAACCTTTTTAAGTCAGAGATCACCTTTGGCATTTAAAAAGCAACCCAAGTTCTACTGTGCACCACTGCTGCTGCCCCCCGCCTTCCTCCCAACCCAGCAGGTAAGTCTGTGGGGAGAGAAGTGTGCGGGGGGAGGGGGGTGCAGCTTGAGGCCGAGGGAGAAAAAAATTATTTGGGGGTGTGCCTCCCCAGCAGGTAAGTCCCACCCGGCAGGGGCCTCACTCAATTTACCCCTGCTCCTGCCTATGCATCACTGTCCTTCACCATGGGGGCTTCAATCTAGCCCCCTTCCATATGGACTTCCCTGTAGGGCTGGGGCACACACATGCATGCACGTGGGTACTCAGCCCCCCCACCCTAGCCTCGGATCAACTGCAAGAGACTATGAAATCTACCGCAAGAGGCTACGAAATCTACTGGTGGATTGAGATCCACTGGGTGGTGACCACTGGTCTAAGTCTAACTCAAGCTCAAAGCAGGATCATCCCCAACTAGATCATTCTAGCCAGGGCTTTGTCAAGCCAGGCCTTAAAAACCATTAAGGATGGAGATCCTACCACATCTCTATAACCTGTTCCAGTGCTTCACCACACTCCTACTGAAAAAGTTTTTCCTAATATACAACCTAAACTTCCCGTGCTGCAACTTGAGATCATTGCTTCTTGTTCTGTCATCTGCCACCACTAAGAACAGTCTAGCTCCATCCTCTTTGGAACTGCCATTCAGGTAGTTAAATGCTACAATCTAATCCCCCTCAGTCTTTTGTTCTGTAGATTAAATAAGCCCAGTTCCTCAGCCTCTCCTCAGAAGTCATGTGCCCCAGCCCCCAAACCATTTTTGTTGCCCTCTGCTGGACTCTCTCCAGCTTGTCCACATCCTTTCTGTAGTGGGGGCCCAAAACTGGACACAGTACTCCACATGTGGCTTCATCAATGCCAAATACAGGGGAAGAATTACCTCCCTTGATCTGCTGGCAATGCTCCTACTAATGCAGCCCAGTATGCGGTTAGTTCCCTTGGCAACAACAGCATACTGACTCATATCCAGTTTATTGTTCACAGTAACCCTTAGGTCTTTTTGGCAGAGCTGCTGCTTAGCCAATTGGTCCCCAGCCTGTAGCAGTGTGTGGGATTGTTTCATCCTAAGTACAGGACTTTGCACTTGTCTTTGCTGAACCTCATGAAATTTATTTTGACCCAATCCTCCAATTTGTTTAGGTCATTCTGAATCCTAGCCCTACCTTCCAGCATATCTACTACACCCCGCCAGCTTGGTGTCATCTGCTAACTTGCTTAGGGTGCTCTCCATCCCATCTTCTAGATAGTTAATGAAGATATTGAACAAAACCAGCCCCAGGACTAACCCCTGGGGCAATCCACTTATACTGGCTGCCAGTGGACATTGAGCCATTGATCACTACCCACTGAGCCTGACAATTCAGCCAGCTTTCTATCTACCTTACAGTCCATTCATCCAACCCATACTTCCTCAGCTTGCTTGCAAGAATTCTGTGGGAGACTGTATCAAAATCCTTGCTAAATTCAAGGTATATTATGTCCACTGCTTTCCCTGCATCCACAGATTCAGTCATCTGATCATAGAAAGCAATTGGGTTGGTCAGGCATGACTTGGTTTTGGTGCATCCAGGCTGATTGTTCCTGATGACTTTTTTTTCCTCTATGTGCTTAGAAATGTTTCATAGTTTCATAGTTGTTGTTAGAGTTGGAAGGGACCTCAATAGATCATCGAGTCCTACCCCCAAATTGATTCCTTGAAGACGTGATCCATGACTTTTTCAGAGACTGAAGTGAGGCTGACTGCTGTAGTTGTCTGGATCCTCCTTCCCGTTCTTAAAGATGGGCACTATATATGCCCTATTCCAATCAGCTGAAACCTCCCCTGATTGCCACAAGTTTTCAAAGATGATGGCTAGGGGCTCTGCAATCACATCAGCCAACACCCTCAGCACCCTTGGATACATTGCATCCAAGACTTGTACACATTCAGCTTTTCTAAGTAGTCCTTAACCTGTTTTTTTTTTTTACTAGTGTTCACCTTCTCCCCAAATAGGAGAAAAATAGGAATTATTTTAAATAAAAAAAAATCAAATAAGGTCCAATAGTGTTAAAAATATTGTGATCTGTTGTAGGTGTTTGGAGTTTTTTGCAACAGAAAACCTACTGTCTTTTCTGTAGTAAAAAAATGAGTGAAAACTAAGAGCTGGCATTTTCCAAGGCATGCCTTGACTTTATTAAGGGTTGCCTTGAGTTTAAAAAGGTTGACAACCATTGCCTTAGAGTATATGAAACTGTTACATCCCTAGACAAACTTCCTTTTAGCTATGGAAAACCTAGAATCAGTTTTCAGTTAACAGGGCAGGCAAGTCACACACATATTTTCATTCTCTATCAGTGCTACAGAATAGATGCCGATTTGGAACTGATGGTTCTGTGGTTTTTACACAGCATTCTATAGATTAATACAAAACATTGAGTGACATAATTGCTCAATATTCTAACTAAAGTGTGCTCAAAGTGCCAGACAGACAGCAAACTTAGGTTAAGCTTTGAAATTTTGAACAAGCTCCAGTTATTGTTGATCTCCTCCCTCTCTCATTCTTGGTGGGAGACTGAGTTCATTGTAAGATTTGTATATTCTCATCTTTGTACTACTGGAAACTTCTGAGAAAAGTCTAAAGCAGACAGAACTCCAGAAATACATACCCAAGATGAGGCCCCAGCTTATCTTCTTTCTGGAGTTTGGGCCTTATTACTAACACATTCATAGACAGCAAGAGTTTCAACCCATGGGTGTGTACAGAACTTGATTTTTCATCATTTAAAGCTCTTTACTGTGGTGACTTAACATTTTCGTAAATTAGTCCGTGTATACATCGCACCCATGTATCCCCTGAAGGCAGTGTATACATAGGGAGGCGGCATAGCCCGGCCTGCCCTGGCCCCCATGGCAGTGGCGGTGCAGCCCGGGCCCAGCAGGGAGGCGACGCAGCCCACCCCGGCCCTCGCCCCTGCAGCAGTGGTGGCACAGCCTGCTCCGGCCCTGGCCCCAGCCCCTGCAGCAGCGGCGGCACAGCCCAGCCTGCCTGGCCA
>NW_005841846.1:232043-277855 GCF_000455745.1 Alligator sinensis | reverse complement strand
AGGGAGGTGGCGCAGCCTGCCCCGGCCCTGGCCCCTGCGGTGGCCCCCTTTAAAAAAAAAGTCCGTCCATAGCCTGTAACCCCGTATAGCCTGCACCCATCTGTTTTTTTTGTAAAATGGCGTATACCCTGTGGGATATATGCACAAAAATATGGTAAATTTGAAGCACTGTATTTTACAGCACTTTAGCAGCCTACAGGGTTTTAAATAACTTCTGTATTCTGGTCAAATTTCTGACTAGTAGAGAAGCCCCAGGAGTCTATGCACTCTTGCCTCCTAGCCTGGAAGGTGCAGGGAGACTCGGAAGCCCTCCTCCCCCAAACACTGCACTTCTGTCATGTTTAAAAGCACTGTAATTTTATACTGCTATAAAAAGTGCTCTAAGTTACTGCACTATCAAAGGTGCATGGAGCACTTCTCTACACACCCATATTTCCTCCACAAGGCTAGGTTACTCTTAGGCTTTTATCTTCTGTTTAGAAGAATCATTTTAGGCTTTCTTGTAACTTATTGGATGCATCTCTTACTGTATCTTTCAACAGAGTTTAAGCATTTGTCATCAGAGTGATTCTGTCTACCATCTTGTTGTAGTGTCAGAGTTCATACATATTATGATTACAGATTTAAACTATAATTGGGAAATAATAATACCTCAGAAACAGGCACCCATAATTACAAGAAATAAAAGTTTGCTGTATTGAGAACTGGTGTCATACACTTGTTTAACAAATTACTCTTCAGGTCATATTTACATTTGCACTCTGCTAAATAGTGGAAAATTATTTTGTTTCCTTTCTCCCAAGTGTCCTCTCACTCAGATCTTTGTCATTATGTTTGAATTTTCTTTTCCTGAAACAGAGCCCTTGAGAAATTGAGGGTGTCTTGGTGAACCTGGTTTTCATCTCCTAGACAACACAGGAGTACATCTGTGTACCCGCCGGGCCTCATACATCTTACCTCGGGCTTCCTTGCTCTGAGTGCTTACCTGTACTCGCTTAGCCGTCGCAGGTGGCCTTCCAGGAGGTTCTTCCACACGTCGTAGGTGGCCTTCCAGGAGGTTCTTCCATCCGCCGCACCCTCCCCCTCCCCCCCTGCCACAACTTGAATCTTTCAGTGGGTGGAGCTTCGTGTAGTGCGGTTACCCTCGTCAGTCACCTGCGTCGTAGATGTCTTCTGTGAGGCTCCTCCTCCCCTGCACCTCGCCCTTTACCCAGCCCGGTGGATCTTGGCTGTTTCCGTGGTTGCCCAAATATTTCCCGAGATACTCAACCAACGAGCTCACCCCTTGCTCTCTAACTCCCTGCCGTCATGACCCCTTCTAATCCAGGGGAACACAAAACACCCTTCAAAACTCAAATGAAAACTCAATGGGCCTCTTGAGAGGCATAACCCTGCCCCTATTAGATTTCCTTGTGGAGCCAGTAGCTTCTCTACCCTTCCGCATAGTGACCGGGTCACCTGCCCGTGGCTCACTTCTGTGGCCCCCTCTCCGTCTATCTCAAGTTCTTGTCACCCCCTGTCCAGTATCCCACCAGTGTGACCCTATCTCTGGATCTCCTGGGACCGTGCCCCTCTTTCCGGGGTTTTCCCTGAACTACAGCCCTCTCTCTGGGTCTTCCCCGAACCGCAGCCCTCTTTCCGGGTCTTCCCCGAACCGCAGCCCTCTCTCCGGGTCTACCCTGGACTGCAGCCCTCTCTTTGGGTCTTCCTCAGACCGCAGCCCTCTCTCCGGGTCTTCCCTGGACTGCAGCCCTCTCTCCGGGTCTTCTTCAGTCTGTTGACCCCTCCGTGCCGCCGGAGCTCTTACCGCTCTCTCTCCCGGCTCACCCACTGCTGTCGTGCTGTCCTTGGGCGTTGGCTCATCCCTGGGTTTCTTTAATTCCCTTTGGTAAGCGCTGGCAGTCAGCTCTGGCGTTCCGCGCCTCCAGCTGACTCCACTAGCCAGGTTCCCTCCCGGCAGCCACGTGAGTGCCCCGCTCCTTTTCACTGCCGGGCCTTTTATCTCTGCAGGCCGGCAATTAGGAGTGACGTCATCCGCCAACTGTAGGTGACTTAAGGCATCATCCAGGCCATGCGTGAGCTTCTCCTGCCGTCCCTGCTCTTCCTCGCATCCTGCGGTGAGTAAGTTATTTTTTTTATTTTTCCTCCTCTCCGTTCCGCCCCTGGCTCTGGGCCTCCCTCCATGGGCCCGGGAGGCTCCCCGGTCTTTCTCCGCCTGTGACAATCTGGATGGCAGGAAGATGAAAGATATTTACAAGATAGTATTCCTTCTTTGAGGACATTGAGCCTATAAGGTGCCACTCTTACCTGCCTTTTGCCATTCTTTCATGGTGGATGAAGGCAGTAACACCATTATAGATATTTATGAAATAACCTGCTGTAACGGGGAACCCTAGCCCTGTTACTAAGAGGCAGGGCTGTCCCTTTAAGACCTGGGGCTACAGGAACCCCAAGCACCAGGAGGGTAGGGGTTAATAGCCAAACCCCCCCCCAGGCCAGTCAGCTGACCGGAAGAAGGCAGGGTACTGGGCACATATAAACCTCAGGGCTGGGGTAGAGAGTTAGTTCTCTGGCAGTAGCCAAGAGGGCAGGAGCTCTCATAGAGGAAGCTAGTTGGAGATGCTTGACTGCCTGTTCTGGTAGGATAAAGGGAATATAGGAGCTCATAGGTATTGGGGGCCAGGGGGAGCAGTAAAGTGAGAGAGAAGCTTGTCTTCTAAAAGGGGTTAGAGTGTGGCTTATAGGACTTCTATTAAGTTATAGCCCAGGGGCTCATATTTATCTTATTGTTTGTCTGGGGGACCAGGCTGAGGAGGAGGCCTCAGTGAGGCACACTACTGTGCAAAGCCCCAGTGCCAGGTGGGGCGCAGTGACAGGGAGTGCTCAGACCCCAGCGCCAAGGTGGGGTGCAGCAACAGAGAGTGAGCCGACTCAACTCCCTAGGGTGTGGGTTGACATTTATACCATCTGTGAGGTGTGGGCCACCATGTAGGGGAGGTTTGGAGTGATAGATAGTGACCCCTAGCGTTGGGGTATTAAATGGGCAGCCTCCCACCTAAGTACCATCATAATTATTGTTCCATCAAGGCGTGGCAGAAGAGATAGGTGGGCAGATAGCCCAGAAACAGAAGGTCAGGCCTCTGTTAGATAGGCGTGGGAATGGACCCCTGTCACACCTGCCCATACTGGAGTTTCTTCTTAAATTTCCATTATCAGATTATCATCAGCAGAACCATAATTTTTCCCCTTCCAACAAAGAATCATAGGTTAGAAGGAAAACAATCCAGGGCAAACTGTCTCGTGCAAAGACAAGACTTGGTGAGATACTGAAAACCAAGCAGGAAAAATCAAAACATCAAATTGTAGTAGACAGGAAACATTGTCATTGGGATTCAGGGGCCATGCTTCAAGTAGAAGGCGTGAGGCAATGGCTAGACCAACATAAGGACAAGGCAGAGGGTCTATATCTAATGAGTCCATAGGTGGAACTGCATACTGGATGATCAGACCTATATGAAAATATTCAGTTTTTCTTTACTAGAAAAATGGACTTAAGGGCCAGTTTAGTACTAGGCTTAAAAGTTCTGCCACCCTTCCACTCCCCCATACTCGATTGGTTTTTTGCTCCTTTGCATCAAAACATGACCCCAAAGTGGGCCCAATAAATTTATCAGTTCAGTACATTAGAATTTTGGTAAAATATACTTATACTTGTGGTATGTAATGCTTACCATCATAGATACTCACAGGAAGCAAATTTTTAAAAATTATGTGCATGGAAACAGCATTTTAATACACATGTGAATACTCAGGCAATATGTGTTTTTCAGACAAGTCCATGGTGAAAAAAATACTAGGCACAACTATATAACCAAACAACCATATATAACTCACGAGTACAAGGTAAGATAAAAGAACAGCCCTGTTCTGACTGGGTAGTGCTCTCTATGTGGTAATGCTTTTTCTGCGCTATACCATATTTATAGCTTCATGGATTCATAGATGTCAGAAGGGACCTCAATAGATCATTGAGTCCAACCCCCTGCATAGGCAGGAAAGAGGGCTGGGTTCAGATGACCCCAGCTAGATGCCCATCTAACCTCCTCTTGAAGACCCCCAGGGTAGGGGAGAGCACCGCCTCCCTTGGGAGCCCATTCCAGATTTTGGCCACTCTAACTGTGAAGAAGTTCCTCCTAATGTCCAGTCTAAATCGGCTGTCTGTGAGCTTATGGCCATTATTTCTTGTGACCCCCAGGGGTGCCTTGGTGAGTAGAGCCACACCAATTCCCTTCTGCGCCCCCAGGATGAATTTATAGGCAGCCACAAGGTCACCTCTCCACCTTCTCTTGCAGAGGCTGAAGAGGGCCAGGTGCCCCCGTCTCTCCTCATAGGGCTTGGCCTGCCAGCCCTTAACCATACGAGTGGCCCTGCTCTGGACCCTCTCCAGATTATCCACATCCCTCTTGAAGTGTAGCGCCCAAAACTGCACGCAGTATTCCAACTGTGGTCTGACCAGCGCCCGATCGAGGGGGATTATCACCTCCTGGGTTCTATTTTTCATGCACCTGCTGATGCATGATAAAGTGCAGTTAGCTTTTCGGGTGACTTCATCACACTGCCGACTCATGTTCATCTTGGAGTCCACTAGGACTCCAAGATCCCTTTCTGCTTCCGTGCTACCAAGCAGGTCACTTCCTAGGTAGTAGGTGTGCTGGACATTTTTCCTTCCTAGGTGCAGCACTTTGCGTTTCTCCTTGTATTTAATATATACAAGGTACAAAGAAACAATGAGTTCAACCTTCTGTGAAATCTGTATCTAACAAAGGTCATCTCATAAGATTGACTGATTAAATATATGGAAAATTATTATCTTCTGTATGTTCCCTGATTGAGAAAAAGATAATTTTGTTTAATAAATTATCGATCAGATATTATTTAATCCAGTTTACTATCATAGAGCCGTGACAGTATCATCACCGAGTTTTAATCAGCATTGAAACAATGGGTGCAATTGTATGCTTTTTTGAGGTGCACTACACACCTGCACAGGTATAGCTCAGGATATGGGAATGTGGTTAAGTGGCTTCTGGCCACCTTCTTCATATCTTTCTGTTCCTAAACTGTTTTGGGACTTCAGCTCCTGCAAAATGTAGGAAGCCTGTCTCAGACTGTTCATAGTGGCTGCAAGGAGAATGTCTGTAGTGCTGTTTGCTTTGGTGCTGTCATTGTTTGCTGTCTATGGATGTGTCCAGATGAGCATGGGCGTTTGGTTCCTTGGGGACTAATAGCAGCAGTGCACCTTGCACCACAGATACTTGTCCCCAGGGAATGCCAGTGCCACATGCGCTTTGGAGCATGGCAAGTTACGCTGGGGGCAGTAGGGGAGGCTAGGTCCAGCTCGGTGGGGTCCTGGGGGCCTCCTAGGGCGGCAGCTGGTGATCCTGCTGGGAGGAGCCTGGCCTTTTGTATTAAAAAATTACAAACTTCCTGTAAAGCAAATGGAAGCAACTAGTGAAATAAATTGACCATGAGGACAACTCAGAGACATAAAATTGTCCAACTACATCTTGCTAATCACATTAGTAAAGAGATTATATTAATGTAAAATGCTTTTTAAGTATCTCCTTGATGTTTTTAAATCAATTTTGATACAAACTAATTGGGATTTTCTCTGAGGCAGAACAAGGAGAGTTTCATTCTGAAAAATATCAAGTAAAGCAAAAAAATTAAACCTGACTGGTGAGACACTCATTGTATTGACTTATACTTTTTGTTCTGGGCACCTGAGCAGTGAACAATGTGCCACTTATCAGTAGAACAAAAGATTCCTTCATTGGACAAAGGCTGGGAAAGATGACAACTGCAAAATCAGGCAAGCTACCTGTCCTCATAGGCTCTGAGACCTAATAAGGAATGGACTATTCATGCAAACTTTAGTGTCTAACCTATCTCATTCAAACTGAAGTAAGATTAGCCTCCTTTAACAACATGTACATGTTTAATGGTAACCCTAGATGATCATAGTTGTGAGTGACTGGGTTCACAAGTGGAGAATATAAATTGGAGCATGTTGGTATACATTAGAAACAATGGGTTAGCTTTAATATATAGTTAACTACTTTTCTAACTCTTTGCTGAATTTGAATTCAAAGACAGCATAATTGATTGCATTTGAACCCCAGCTTTAACATAAACAGTTACCACAAACATTATTATTCTGTTACACAAAATTTAGCTGTGTCAGTACAGGAGTATCAGCAGATCTTGAAGGCAATATACTGAATTAATGAAAATTTAAGGAATTGGGTAAAACATTGTTCATTTGATTTTAAATTAATGTGTAAGCCTGCACTTTACAGAGGTCGCCAAGATTTTAGGTCAGGAAAATTGTTAGTGTGCCAAACTGTCTTCTCCTGGTTGGAGAAGAAGGTAAAGGGAGGTCACCAAATACCCCCATGCAGCACTATCTTGGAATACCAACCATTCAAGAAAGTTCTAGGGATGGGGACTGCCTTTCATACCAGCCAGGACATTACTGTTCTGAGCAGTCAGCAGCAATGTGACCATTTTTAGCATGTACATTTCCTTTCAAAAGAACAGCATGTGTGCTCTCCTTTATATCTAGCGCAAGTTTCTCTTTGAGTTGTGCGACTTTATGCCACCAGCATGGTTTTTGTAACACATCCTGGGCGCCATTCCAACAGTTCTCAGCACTAACTGCATCATTTGGCTTTGAGCAGTTTACTTGTTTTTAATGCATTTGGGCTTTAATGAAGTTTTGTGTGGGAATATGTGAACAGAAATATTTCAATTGCACAACAAACAGCAGTGGGTAAAACTCTGCTTCACCACATGCTGTGAATCCTTAGTCATTGCCTCAGAAATCAGCAGATTAGTTCTGGATTTACATGGTTTTAACTATGAGAAAAATCTTATCCTACATTATCAAAACTTATACACTTTTCCTTAGGATTCAACCATTTACCTTGCTTGGTTTTGTTATTAGTTCTGTGGAGTGTGAGTTCAAACTTTTTCTGAAGTCTCTGATAGACAACTGTACTATCCACAATGCACAACACTGGCCATTCAAAACAGAATTCAAGATGTATTGTCCACTCTGAATTTACTATCTTCTTTGGTTTTGGCATAGGAATTAAAGTATGATATTTTAAGGTAGGGTTAGAGTGCTTTAGCCAGGATGGTCCAGGGAATGTATAGGAAGCATAGTTTTTTGTGGTATCTTTTAGTTGAACAACTGGATAGTTAGAAGAGACTATACAGTGCTCCAGTTAAAGATACTTAATTTTTAAAGCCATTTATTGTATATGACATTTCTTCTGTTTAAATGATCAAGTTTTGCTTTAATGTATATAAAATGGGTCAAAGAAGGATACAGAGAACCCATCAGCATGGCTGGTGGCAGTTAGATAGCAGGCACTAAAACTGCGATCTCAAATCTGGAGGTTAGGTAGTTATGCAATGACTTGATTGCTTGTGGCAATGGACTGCAAAGGGGGAAGCTTATGGAGGCAAGAGAAGAAATGCATCCTGTGTCCAGCAGGACCTAATCGGGCACCTGAGAGTGCACGTGTACAAGCAGCACATGCAATTTGGTAGTATCTTTCCATTCTTACCAATGCAGCCATTTGCAGCCAAAATCGTATTGGTTACACAAGCTTTTCATTTAGGGGTTGCAGTGCTTAAAAATTAAGTTGTCGGACTTGAGGGTGATACAAATAGACAGGATTAAATACTTGTAGTATCTAAATAATGACAGGGGAGAGTTAACTCCCTGCGAGGGGTGATGCAGAAAGCTAAGGGCCACGAAGGACTAACTAATAGGAAACATATAGCACAGGGTTATGTTTGAACTTCTGTATCTCTGTGGAGAATAAGAGCTTAATTTGTGGCTTTACATTAGGTGCTTCCATTTACTTGGGTTCCATTGCACCTGTAGCCCAGGTGCACCCGGGTAAGTGCTCCAATGGAAGAGAAGTATTGGCTAGGCAGCCCAGTTTCCCTCTGTTCCCTATAGAGACAGGCCAGGACAATATGGACTTAACTATAAACAGATTTATTAATAAAAATAGACCGGGAGTGGTATATTAATAGACTTATTTACAGATATACAGCTTTGACATGAATTTATACTCTGAGAGCAGAACCCGGGGGGAGACTACACACTACCACTAGAGATTTCACTCAGGAACCAATAAGTAACAAATCAATACAGGTAAGCACAAATCGGGAACAGAAATAGTACAACCAGTACAGATGAGCACAAACCAAGAACAGGTGAGTAACAAACCCATACAGGTAAGCACAAATCAAAAACAGATAAACAACAGGTGGGTGACAGGGAGAGGTCCCAGCGAGGATTTCAGTGGAATCATATTTCAATGGATCAACAATTATCGTTAGACAGGAATAAGAAAATATAACATGTAATCTTACAAAATATGAGGTGCATAGCATCAGAAATAAAACTTAACTCCCGAAGGCTTCAATGGGTTCTGAGGCTTTGCCAGTGCTCCAGGGACCAGTGGGGAAAACCCTAATGCCCCTTGGGCCTTTAAAAACCCCAAGGTGGCCCCTAAACCCAAGGGCCCTCTCCTTTTGCTTTCCTCCTAGGAGCCCCCTACTAGCCGGGAGGAATTGCCCCTCCCCTGTGGGAATCCTTTTCCCAGCAACTCATGACTCCAGGGACTGGATAGATGGACCTTGTCCCCCTTGGCCAAGTTGCTGCTCACATGCGAGGCCTCTGAGGCCACTGGCTCCCCTTGGGCCGCTGGCTTCTGGTGGCCCTGTGCACCCTTGTGTGCACTGAGGGCTCTGCCTTCTGTTAGGGCTTGGAGGCCCGAGCTGCTGTATGCAGTGCCAGGGCTTGGTCTGTTCCCAGACCCTCCATGCAGTGTTGTCTGCACCAAGCCACTGGCCCTGTGCCAGTGGCTGTAGACCCACACTGCCTCAAGTGGCTCTCAGGGGTCCCGAACTCTCCCAGATTGCTCCATGCTGCGCTGCTGGCACCACATCCTGGCTGCTTGCCAGGGATTGGGGACCCAAGCTGCCTTGTGCAACTCCCAGACTGCCAGCTCTGTGCATCATCCCATGCACTGACTGGGGATGGAGACCTGAGCTGCCTTGTGCAGCTCCTTGGGTCTTGCCCTATGCACCAATCCGTGCACTGACTCCGTGCTTCTCAGTGGCAGGGCTGTGGGTCATGGTTACTCGCAAGTCCCATCCAGTGAGGAGGGTCTTTGGGTGCTTTGGGGCAACAGCTTCGCCCCTGCTGGCCAGCTCTTGCCAGCTCTTCTTTTGCCCAGTCCTCTTCTTTGTCCCTCTATGCAGCTGCCCGTGTGCCAGGCACGCTGCTCTTTTATTGCAATCCAGGGGTGTAGCCTCTGGAGGGAAACGGATCAATCAGGTTGAAGCAGGGTACAGGCTTCAACCAGGTCCAGGTTCTCTGCCTCACTCTGCATTTCAGCAAATCAGCATTTGCCTGATTGGTGGAAGTGTTCCACCAATCACAAGAAGGATTCTCTGAGTCCAGACACACCGGGATGCTATCGGTAAGCCCGCCACACACCTATCTTTTCTTCTGACTGCACATAGTGCCCATTTTTTTTAAGATAGTTTAGTGATTACAACACTTACCCCGGATGTGGGAGACTCTCCTCTTTTCACCCTAAGGCAACTCAAATTCACATTTTCACTTACTAGAACAGCATTCTAACCACCAGACTGCTGGCCTGAAGTCATTCTTCATCCATTTCTTTGAAGAAAATGACCCAAGAGTCATGGAGTGAGAGACAAGAAAGAGAGTACCTGATTCTGTAGTCCAGTGGTTAGGATACCTAGGTGGGGTGAGGGATGTAGGGAGGATGCAGGCACCCTATGGGTGTTGCTACAACAGGGATGGGCAAAATACCACCCACCAAGCAACTCTATCTGGCCTGCAGATGTCCTTCTGAAAGAAAGTTACCTTTGCCTGTGGCTGCCCCTCTGAAAACTGCTGCCTCTCTGCCTTCCATTCAGTATGCACCAGCTGCATCTTCAGCTCTAGTTGCTAGGCAGCCAACCCTCTTTCCTGTCTGATGCTTGACCCACCCAGCCCCAAGGCAGGGGGCACTGAAGACAGGAAGCTTCTGCCTGGCGAGGCTTCTGCCCAGTGACCCTATGGTTGTTTGCAGAGGAGACATCCCAGCCCTTGGAGAGAGTCAAATGGCAGCTGTGGGCCCAACCCAGCTGTGGGTGGGGACTTGTGTTTGGAGGAATGGAAAGCTGTAGGTGATTTGTGCCAGGTCAGGCCCCGCTGTACACCTCCATGTGCAGATGCGGTTGAAACCTGGCTTCACATTTAGGACTTGGGCTGGGAGTTGCAGGCAATCCAGGCCAGGCCCCACCACATGCAGCTGGTGCAACAATCTGCCCACGTTCCCGTGACTTGGGGCCCAGTATCCAAGGCTACCGGCTCCAGCTTTGGTCATGCTTCATGACTCCTGGGCTCCAGGTGCAATTTATGTTATGCACCATGTTGCACACTTGTAGTTCCAAATCATACCCCAGTCTTTATGCTCTGCCTGCTCAGCTGAGCTTCAATTTCAGGATGTCCCCAGTCACCCCCTTTCTGTGGCCTCTGCCTCCCCTTCAGCCACAAACTGGTCTTCTGGGGAACTGGAAGTGTAAAGTATCCAAAATACCAATCCCCATCCATGGGCACAGCAGTGTCCGGTAGGGGGTCTCTGTGTTCATCCCTCTCCGTGTAGGAAGAAAACAAAACAGGAAAGTGCACAGAGTACTTAGTTTTCATTCAAGTCTGCAGCCTCTCTCTGTTCTGGCTTCCTTCCAGGTTCCCCCTGCCATAGCCTATGCTTCTGTCTCTGGCCTCCCTGGGCAGGTTCTGTCCTCAGCAGCTCCCCAAGCCAGACTGCCCCTCTCTGGCCTAAGGTTTGGGCTTATATAGCAGACTCAGGGTCACCTGACCCTTCACTTTGGCCTCCTGGGCCATCAGACTCTGTCTGCACTTGGACTCGGTGGCCACTGTTTCACATCCTCAGCCTGTGCACAAACTGTGGGAGCACCTAGAGATCCACCAACTCAGACCATGTGCTAAGGTAAAGGGAAGGAGTGTGCATGTGTACAGGGAGAGAGATGGAGGTGAAAATGAGGAAAAGTGGGAAGGGGAAGGTAGCAGTGTGACCAAATCCTAAACTACCCAGTTTCCCTAGCAATGGGGTAGGAGCCCCATTACAGAGGGTTCCTGGGTATGGATGAATGCTCCTAATGTTATTTCTGGTTTTCACCTAATGACTTTTCTGCTGTAAAATGGGTGACTAGTCTTGGGACCAGAGATTGGAACTCATGACTCCCACCTTCTATTGAGGAGGTGGGTTGCTTTTATTACCTAGCTACAGGGTAAGGTCTCTCTTGCTTGCTCTCTTTCTGGTAGTCCTTTCTGCCCAATGACCCAGCTTCAACATGAAGGTCGAGGGTTCCCTCACCTACAGGTTAAGACACTACCCTGGGAAGTGGGAGATAAGAGTTTGAATCTACTTAGGCTGAAGGGGACCTAGAACTCAGTTTCCCACTTCTTGGATGAGTGTTTTTACTAGGCTACTATGTAAAATGAAAATGACTGTGGATGCTGTGTCATGTGTTATTCAGTGATGCTGATGTAAATTAGATGTGCTCTGATGGTGCCTAATGGACTGAGGCCTTTCAGGATCTTAAGCAGAATCTCAAGCACCAATCTGGATTGCAACAGAATTTAGGCGCTCAAAAATTTGTAGACTTCTGAGCGCACGGGGAAGCCCAAATTTAGCACCTTTAAATTCCAAAATAAAGGTGCCCACTGAGTTTTTTGACTGTTAGGGGAGGGCCATTCTGGATTCCTCCTTGAATTCATTGCCTTCACCTCATTGGCCCAAGGCCCAACCACAGAGCTACTAAGCAAGTGTGTTAAGTTCCTGTTCCTCTCAGGGGTTTTGAACACATGGTTTAGGCCCCAGAAGACCAACAGACTCATCACTGCAGTGCAGCTACTGGCCCTTTGGCTTGTTTCCTGCTCTACCTGGTTTAGCAGCTGGGGTCCCTCCAGCAGGGCTGGGGAAGCAGGGGCTGTGGGTGGGGAGCGAGGTGCACCAGCAAGGCTATGGTGGCTGTGGATGGGAAGTGAGTGGCACCAGCAGGGCTGGAGGGATTGTGGGGAGGGGACCTTTAATTTTAATAATGGATTTGGGGTTTTTTAGCAGAGAATTTGTTTTTGTTTTTTTATCAGGAAAAAACAGGATCCCTGGTCATGTATTTAATATAAATAAATTAGTATTTAGAACATAAATATGGATTTTCTTTTAATCATTTGGATATCAAGGAGGTAGGAGATCCCTACTCTTCTGGGTCTGCTTTCATACCTATTTTTGATCGGGCTCTTCTGGCTTTAATCTTATATTGGTATGTTCTATCAAAACTAAAATCACATTGTCAGTCTGTGAAAAAGTGTTTGCTTTCTTATCTATGCTTGCAGGTAGCCTAGATATACAGGTGGTCCTTGGATTTACGACACAATTGGTTCCTGAAAACTGTCTTAAGTTGAAATGTCATAACTTGGAACCAATTTTCTCTTAAGAAACAATGTTATAAATGGGGAATTTGGTTCCTGAACCAAGGCTCGATACCCTATTTTCACTAAAAATACCCCAGAATTTTGTACTCGATCAATTATAGATGAGTAATATAGCTACATTAATGTATTTATATTGTAAGTAGCAATCATACTGATTTGGAAGGACTTCTTTGAGGTGACCTTGCTGGACTTTTGGAAGGCTCTTGGTTGGACTTTTTGAAGGGTTCTTGGCTGGAGTCTTCTCAGGAGTCTTGCAGGTTTTTCTGGAGTCTTGTTTGCTTTCTTAAAGAGTGTGGAAGGAAGTTTAGACAGATATTCTCCAGGGAGATGGATGATGCAGCAAACTTGTTTACTGGCAAGGCATCGCTTCAGATAAAGCATTGTAAAGTTGACACTGACATCAGAAAGTTGAAACAGGGTGTCAGTTTATAAACGTTGTAACTTGAAATGTTGTAAGTCGAGGACTGTCTGTAGTTAGAGTTCAAAGATTTAGAGAGAGCTGGATTTAGTTCTGGCATCCTTAGATCCAGGTGGCTCAGTACATGTCAAATCAAATGCTGAGGAAATTGTTTTGTTTGTGAGCTGCTGTGAATGCTGACGGTGACTATAAATGTTTTACAGATCTGCTGCCTTGCTAATATGGAAGAATAGCAATCCCTGATTTTATGAGAATTGCACACTCGGGTTTCTGTGTTGTTCTCCTGCCCTTCCCCCTGCAAAAATGCTTTAAAAAGTCCCATTGATAGAAAAGTAATATGTTTACTCTTTCTGAGATATCATTTACTTTCTATGGTGTTACTCAAGTTTTGCTATTCTAAGAGTATTCCCATTAGAAGTCTTAAAATGACTCTTAATCACGAAGTAGTCAACTTCGCAAGCTTCTGTTTGTGCACTTTCTGAAGGAGGATAAAAACTGCTAGAAACCCTTGGACACACGAAGGGAGGCTGCTCCAATGCTCTGTAATTCCAGTGCATTGGAGCAGACTTGATTAATCAAGTCTGCTGGAGTGTGGAAATTACTGCACTCCAGCAGACTCCAGTGTCATATGTATCAGAATCCCCACACTGAAAAATGGTGGCAGAGTGCTTTAAACTAAAGCTTGTTCAATGAGCTTTAGTTCAAAGTGGCCCGCTGCCATACACATGACAGTCTGGGCGCTTTTAATTAATGTGGCTTTTGGAGCTCCTCTAATTAAAGTACCCCTCCGCCTCCTGGAGCACATCTATAAATGCCCCCAAGGTCCAGAGGAAGGCTAAGTACAGATATTAAAAGGCTCAAGGCAGAATCAATCTAAGTTATGCGATTTTCTGCAAGTGGCATAGTTTAGATTGGTAGTGAACAGAACACATTTCACCCTTCAGTATGTATGGTGCAGTGGCAAATCTTAAACTGGGTTCTGCCATTTTAAAACTAGTCTGTGTGCACCCAATTCTGTTCTGTTATGGGTATAGACCAGTTTCTGATCACTTATACTGATAAAGGTGTAATGTCTGTACCTGGCCAAAGTGTACTACGTATTAGGTATTTTGTTTCTGTTAATTAGACTACTGATAATTTGCCTATTGTAAAAATGAAGCTTTTATATTACTTGCCTCCTTTTACAATGGGTATCTTGACATTTTATTGAAAACAGAAGGAATTTAGAAAAGCAACACAGAGGGGAAATGGTTTAAATGTGGTTAAATCTATGTTATTTTGACAGAGAACTGAAATGTCAAAAGACAAATATATACATTCATTTTCACTTTCATGGCCCAGAAAGCAAGTACTTTATTTCCAAATAAATGAATTGTATTACATGGAACAGTCAAACAGACATAGTGACTGAAGAATCATCCTGGCCATGTTAAAAGATATGATATAGTGTGATATGAATAATGTGAAAACATGATGCTTTTATGTTACTGTACAATTCTTTTCCCTAGTACAATAAACAACAGTTTTGATTGCTTTCTGATATGAAAGGGGAGACGGGAAGTTAGTCCTCTAGTGTAATATAAGCTCCCCAGTGGCTTTTTAAAGACCAAATTGTATGTGCCTTTATTTAACCAAAAGATTGGGCAGGAGGAAAGGAGTATGGAAGCTCTTTAGCTGGATTTAGTAAAGCCTCATAAGCAGAGCAAAAGGGGTGAGGGCTTCATTAATATTTCTCTTTTGAGGCAGATGGAGAAAACCTATGCAGGGAAACAGGTGGATTAATATACAGGCCAGCTGGGCCCAGGGCCAGGGCCCCCTACCCCCTCAGATGCCTGTGGGGATGGTGTTGCCAGGTACAGGCAGTCCTCAGACTTACAATGTAATTGGTTCCTGAAACCTGTCTTAAGTCAATAACGTCATAACTAGGAACCAATTTTCCCATAGGAACAATGTTAAAAATGGGGGATTGGTTCATCTATGATGCTGGATACAGCTGTGTCCAGCTGGTCAGTCTGGCATGGTGGAAGGGGAGAGGGAAGGGAAGGGGTGTGGGGGGGTGCAGATCAAGGCCCCCTGCAGCGAGGGAGGGGCTGGGGCAAGTTGCTCGTCTGGCGACTCCTGCCACTTGTCTGGGAGGGCATGGGGCGAGGGCATGTGCCCCTGGATCTGCATGGGGTGGGGGCAGGCAGAGCTGGGGCTGCTCTGGGAAATGGGGGCTATGCCCTCCTGCTGCTCACCCAGCCAGCAAGGTGGAATGGGCATGGGACGGGACCGCTGAGCTGCCTCTGGACAAGCAGCGCACAGTGGCAGAAGCCCTCTCCTGGATGAGCTGCGGCTCTGTCCTGTGCCTGCCCTGCCCTGGTTGGGTAAGCAGTGGACATGGGGTGTGGGGGGGCGTGTGCCCCCCGATTCGGATGGGTGGTGGTGCGGGGTGGGGCAGGTGGTGGAGTGGAGGATATGAGGGGGCAATAGCCCACTCCCATAGGCCCTGCCGTCTGCCCAGAGTGTAGTCTGGCATAGCCCCAGCCCTGCCCATCCCACCCCACCTGTGTGCAGGCTGGTGCACAGCGGCGGAAGCCACACCCTCTCTCCTGGACGAGCCATGGCTCTGTCCCTCAGGCAGGCAGGCTGTCCCTTAGGTCTTGTGTTGCTGAGGGCCCCAAAGCATCTTAATCTGCCTCTTCAGGGAAATGTATGCAGATCTTTGGGGGAAATACTGCCTCTAGGTTTGTTATTTAAAAATAAATGAATAGCAGAAAATGGCACATTTGTAACAATCCTCTTTCTGGTTAATGGTGTACATAGCAGATCTTTCCATCAGGATAGATAAAGCTCAGTTTTGACTATTGATGACTGGCCTCAAACTATATAAAATAATAGATAATAAGCAAGCTGCTGAGTGGGAGAAATTTTTTTAATTTTTATTTTTTAATAAGGGGAGACATCATACATCCACATTTTTGATTCCCAGGTATTTTGTTAATGCATAGTTTTATCTACTTACCTGGTGCTTTAAGACCTCGGACTTGGAGGACATTTTTGCATAGTAATAACATGAACAACAGCATTTGTAGTAATTTTATCTAGAAGCTGATAGTTCCATGCAAACAGTTGGACATATTTTTGATTTTAGGTTGAACAGTGAAAGAGTTCAAGGAGTACCTTGCAAAAGATGCTAAAGTTAAGAACTATTTAAAAAAAAAATACATCCAAAGCAGGAAGCCAGCAAGAAGATCAGTGGAACTATTAGATAACCAATGTGTAAAAGGTGCACCCAGGGATGATAGGGCTATAGCAGAGAAGCTAAACAAATTATTTGAACCGTTTTTTCCTGCAGAAGATATTGGGGGGGAATTCTCATACCAGATCAGTTTTTCCTACCAGATGTTTCAAGAGTTGGATCACATTGAAGTAAAATAGAAAACAAATGAGAACAAATTGAGAAGTGAAATAATAATAATAATAATGTCACCAGGACCAGATGAATTTGTAGAACTGTTAGCAATTCAATTCAATTTAATTCAATTCAGTTTATTAAGGCTTCTGGCTGAAAGCCATGCTCCTAAAAACAACACAACAAACATACAACCATAATATACATTTAAACAAAAATAACAAAAATGCATATATAATAATAAAATAAATTCTAATAATAAAACAAATTCTAACAACCATTATAAAGCATTATTTCTACTCCTAGAATTAACATAATCAAGTACAAAAATAGTGATAAATCAGATCATGAATCTATAAAAATGTTGTGCATAGGTCCATAATTAACACAGTAAAAAAAACACATAATGATAAAATTTATCAGTCATTTCAACAGCAAAGGATATTTAGTTCTGATTGCTTCAGCCTTGTAAACAAAGATTGCAAGACGGTTTATTAAATATGGATCTGTTTGCTGGAGGAGCCATATGAACTGTTGGCAATGATATACAACTTATTACAAACAGCCTCTGTGCCAAAGGACTGCCGGTTGCCAACATAACACCCATATTAAAAAATGCCTCCAGAGGTGATTCTGGGAACTACGGACTGGAGCGTTTCACTTCCATCACTGGCAAGTTGGTAGAATCTGTAATAAAGAGTGATGCCACATGGACAGGTGTGATCTGTTAGGGCTTTTGTAACACGGCTTTTGTAAATGGAAATCCCGTCTCACCAAGCTACTGGAATTCTCTGAGAGTGTTAACGAGCACATGGACAAGGGGATCCAGTTGACAAATCTGAATATTAAAAAAGCTTTTGAAAAAGTTCCTGACCAAAGGCTTTTAAAAAAATTGAGTTACCACAGGATTAGAGGGAAGAGTCTTTCATTGACTGAGACCTGGTTAAAAGATAGAAAAGAGAGAACTATGTATGTACAGTGCCAGGTTCTGAACTAACTGTTATGACTCGGAAGCACTCAGGGATCAATCCCCTTGAGACCTGAGAATGGAGGAGATCTGATCAAGGAAAGGGGAGCCATCAATGTCCATTGGAAGAAGAATTTTGAAGACCTTCTCAGTGAAGACTGTATTGTGGAGGAGAGTATTTTCAACTGCATCCTGCAACACCCAGTCATAGACGATTTCGGAATCTCTGCAACACTTGACGAGGTAAGGAAAGCCATCAAGCAAACAAGGCACCTGGAGCTGATGGAATCCCTGCCAAACTCTTCAAGCAGGGGAAAAAGGAGCTCACATCATAGCTCCATTTTCTCATCTTAAGGATTTAGAATGATAAGGAAACCCCAGATAACCTCAGGGATGCCATGATTGTCACAATCTTTAAGAAAGGAGGCAAGTCTGACTCTGGAAATTACAGAGAGATCACTTTGTTGTCTACCATAGGAAAGATAATTGTGGGCACATATACGGATGCAAATGCTTTGGAGTGGATTTACTCTAGAGTAATTTACTATAGAAATTCATGATGCATCCCCATATTCAATCCTGTGTTTAGTTCTGGTCTGAAAAAGGATGTAATATAATTAGAAAAAGTACAGAGAAGAGCAACCACGTTGATCAAGGGTATGGAACAGTTGCCATAGCAGGAGATGCTAAAAGGCTAGGAACCTTGAGTTTGGAAAGGAGAAAGTTGGGGGGAGGGGAAGTGGGAGAGGCAGGGGATATGAGAAGCCTATAAAATCATGAACAATGTGGATAAAATGAATAGGGAACTATAACAGGGATCCAGGGACTCCTGTTACTTTAAGAAGAGAGAACTGAATTGTGGGTCAGGTGCATTTTTGGATAAGGAGCCAGGAGAAGGTCTGCGTCCCTGCTGCTTGCAGGCTTTGAGGCCTGGGACTGCTGGTAAGCAGGGAGGACTGGAGGGCAGGGGAGTTCCCATAGATTGCCACTGTTGGGATACTGAGTCAGACCAGATCCTTCTAGTCCAGTATGGCACTTCTTACATTCTTACATACATTCATTGCAACTTATGAAACTTAGTGTTTGGCATTTCTATAACCCGTATTATCCAAGGATTACAAAGCACTTACCAAAAATAAACTTAACTGAGCCCTTAAGTACTTCTCTTACATCATTGTTGTTACCTGTCAGCTCTGTGCTCTTGGGGAACCCTAGTGTAGTACACACCCTGTCTGACTCACAAAGGACTCGGCCTTCCCCCCTCCCCACCCCGCCTGAACAAGAACAGATTCTAGGAAGGACTTACAAAAGACAATGAAGATGCAGTGGGAGATGCACCTAAATATCTCCAGACAAGGGTGATAAGAGTGAAGCAACTCCCCTGGTCTCATTTACATTGGAGATGGAACTGGATGACAACTCATTTACATGGGAGATGGGACAGGAAAGCACCTTCATTAGCATTCAGGATGGAGAGCAGAGATTCCAAGGCAAGGACCGCACTGAATTCTGGGGCCAGAGAAGCAGGGGAGCACTGCATGATGGGGGATCTCTGCTCCAAATGCTAATCAACCCATGTCTGCACACACCTCGCTCAGCATTTATCAGACCAATTCTAGTAATGACTCCTTTATTGGTATCCAAAACGCTGAATCTGCTTGTCTGTATTGTGAGCTCCCTCAGAGTAATGCCATCCATGGCCAGGAGTGATCAGTTCCTATTATCCAGCATATGAGCCAACATTTACCCATAAACAAACCTAGTGTTCTCCCTTGAGCCATTGTTAATTCTCTACAGAAACCCCTACCCAAGCTCAAGTTTCTGTCCTGGTGCTTGGATTCAAAAGCTGCATCAGTTCCACTCGTTTTCTGCCTGGAATTTCTCCCTTGATCATACTGAGGCCTCTGCCTGTCTGTGAGATCCAACAACACCTGGGAACTTCAACTGGTTCAAGCTTTGCTGAGTGGTGAGACCACAACTCTTTTTTTCTTTCTCTCTCTCTCTCTCTAACTCCAGGAACCTGACTTATGTTTTCTTACTCCAGGCACAGTTTCTAAACCGGACTTTTGCTGATCAAACTTGAGTTAGACTTCCCCAAATACCTAATTGAAACTATTTAATATTGTAACTCTTTTATTTGTAGGGTTATTACTATTGGTATCATCATAATTTCATATACCTGGCAATAAATAACATTTATGCTCAAGCTGGTTGCTATACTCTGTCTCTGAACCTCACTTACTCTTCCTGCCCCTTTACCTCCCCATTTGCTCTGCAGCAATGCTCCTTTTACCTAAGCCAAAGATCCCTGTAATGCCCAAAACTATGGTGGGGTCCACTCATCAAGGGAGTTACTACTAGGACCATTGTGACAGGAGATTGGGACGTGCTGAGTTTTGAGGTGCATGTGGGTATCAGCTAAAAGTGCTGATTGGACCCAGCCTGCTCAGATGTACTCTAGAGCGTGTGTGTGTGTGTGTGTGTGTGTGTGTGTGTGTGTGTGTGTGTGTGTGTGTGTGTGAAATAAGAAATAAACTGAGTTCAAGGCACAAGAGGGTGTCAGCCTGTCAATGCTGAATAACCCAGCCTGATTTGGATGCGCTCTGTTAACCTGTGTGTTCGTGTCTGACTGCATTTTATGGTTGCCCTGATGAACTGAGTTCAAGGCATATGAGGGTGTTAGCTTATCAATGCTGAATAACCCAGCCTGGCTCAGGCATGCCCTGTTAATCTGTGTGTGTATGTGCATATATGTGTTTGACTGATTTGGTGGTTGGAGGAACCCAGCCCCACTGAACCTGAGTCCTGCAAGATAACTCCACTGGGGGTGAGGACTTGAAGAAGGGAGAGGTACAGCTCCATATAGAAACACAAGTAACACAAGCAGCACATTGACAGAATTACAGAGACCCCAGAAATGTACCCCTAATTAATAAGTGCACCCCAAAGTGATGGGCAGATCTGGTAACATTGTAAACTTTATTCTATTTCACTGACAGCAAGACTGAATGTGATTCTCAAACCACAACAGTTGCGAAAACTGCAATTACCACATCAGTGGACTACTTGTATCTGTAGAGCTTTGTAGGTTTTGTTTTAGCCCAGTGTGCATTGGTGGAAGAGATGTGACCAATTTTAATAGCTTGGTGGTAGAGTCTTGGGGTAAAACTTTGGTCCCAATAAAATCACTGGGGGCACATACATGCAGGGGTGTGCATTTGCCATGGCAAAAATAGCAGTGGCACAAATTTGTGCTGCTGCTTTTTGCTGCTGTGCATGCCCCTGTATGTGGGCTTTGGTGCAGGATAAAATGCCCTGCCTTGGGGAAATTGTCATTTCCCCGCTCTCCCTTGCTCCCACCCACAGTTCAATGCGCCCAGGACTTTGTCCTAGAAATCTGCCTTTCTCTTAGTTCCCTGTTCTAATTATTGGTCTAACCTTTAAACAGGGTGGCATTTTCACGTCCAAATGGCTTGGGAGAAGTTATTTTTAAGATGCTTGGAACCATTTCTCTACCAGTCACTGCTTCAAAACTATCCGAAATTGAGGATGAAAGTTATTACCACTTAGTAATCTAGATGGAATAAATTAGTGCTTTCACAGAGAACAGGTGACTATCTCAGTTGCCCCCACCATAACACTATTTGCCCAACTTGACAGAGTTCACGAATAGAGTGAACATGGAGATGGAAAAATCCTCCAGTTTAGGGTTGAAGCTAATGGTCAGGAGAGGATGATTGTCTTGTCCTTTCACCTTTACACTAGATCTGTTTCATGGCTTCAACCTTCAGGCTGGTTACATTCATAAGTAATATATCTCATTCAATTCCTTTTGTATAATAATAAAATTCTTGCATCTGTGTATTTGATATAGATTCAAAATGACAGATTTTGTTAGTCTATTAGTAACAAGAAGAACTGGAACAGTGACAAGGCACAGTTACCTGGTAACCTTTTTAAGGGTAAGAACAAAGCTTTTTCTTTCACCTGGGATTCTTACACATTTCAATAGCACATAATTACATTACAGGAGAAAAAAAGAAGAGGGAAACATTGGTATTGCATTGTGTGCAATTTCACACCGAAGTACATGGTCATCAGCAGATAAGGTTTTTCCTGCTGGAGCTTATACAATCAGGAATGTAAGCATAACACAAAGTATGTAATGTAAATTGTGCTACTTCCTGACAGTATAAAATGTCACTAAGCACAATAGTGGTGCTTCTCTCAAAATGACTGATGACTTACTTTTGTCAGACTCTGAAGATAAATCACATAAGCTTCTTAAAGTTGAAATAATAATCTTTGGTGATTAAAACATTTGATGAAACTTTAGAAATTGGCCTCTTGCCAGCTGCTGATTTCCTGTCGTGCCATGTAATGCCATTTGGCCAATTACCGGCAAAGTTTCCTTCTCAAGCTCAAACTGATGGGGAGGAACTCAAGAATGAAGCTTTAGTTGATTTTAGGAACTAATAAGATTGAATACTTTTAGGGTCTAATTGATCCAAAAATGTCTTAAATCCTTGCTTAACTATTAACTAAATCTTGTAAGTGTGGGTGTGCACATGTATGCACACACACGTTATTTTGAGAGAAGCACTGCTATTGTGCTTAGTGATATTTTATACTGCCTGGAAGTAGGACAATTTACATTATTACATATATATGTAAGCATGATGCAATTTGATCGTTATAGCTTTAAATATGAAGAATGCTCATTTGTTATGATATTAAAGGTAAAATATGTATCAAGGCAATTTCTATGTTATAGAGTTAATACCTGGCTGGAAGCAGCCATGTACAAGCTTGTTTTGTTCATCCTCTCATAATACAGCAAGGCTGGGACCAGCTTTTCAAACTCCTTGTTAAGAATTGCATTTCCATGACCTACTTTCAGGTTGCTGGTTCAGGCAGCTAAATTTCCCTATGTAGTTCACCACTCTGAATTTCCCTATGTAGTTCACCACTCTAAATTTCCCTATGTAGTTCATCATTATGTTCCCCTCTTCCTTTTCTGTTAGGGAAGCATGTAATCCTTTAGTGTTATGAACCCACTTCAAAAGCAGGAATGATTTGGGGTTTACAGTGTCTCCCACAAATTCATCTTGCTCAAGGTGGATTTGAGTAATCTTGTGTTTGGTTTCATTGAAAGCCTGTATTCGTTTATGTCAATTTTTTATCAGTATATAGATTAGGTTATGCTGTCTGCATGTATCTTTACAATTTTGGGATATAGGTTACTTAAAAGTTTATGGCCAGATCTATCATTAAGAGCTCTTATGTCAATGAATTGAGGAACGCCTACCTAAGAAACTTCTATGTATCCCTTGCCAATTATGTTAGTAGGGCAAGAACAATTGCTACTCCCAACCACAGGCAGAAAGAGCTATTTTTGGGATCAGCAAAACTATCCAAAACTGAGGATGAACAAAACTATCCAACACAAAGTATTATCTGCCTGTAATTGGAAAATCACCCCCACAACAGTGAAGCCAGCTCAGGGAGATGAGTAATTAGGGAATTCCATATTCCCCCTGAAGAAAAGATTTTCTGGAGAATTCTGGGATGTTTTAAGAAAGTGAACAAGGCTGGTGGGGCTGGGGTGCCGGCTTAGCAGTATTTAAGAGCTATCTATGGGATAGTCACTGTCTCTGGATTGTCCCAGGCTTTGGGGTGAATACAAGTCCTTAGTGGTCAGGGATGACAGGATTAGCAGGAAGGATGATGATCTCTGGAAAAACTGTCCAGACTCTCAGAAGGATTAGGTTGTAGCCAGATGAGAGGGTGATAAACTTTACTTGTCTTTTTGTTCTGCTTTTAAACTATATGGTCACTTTTTCTTGTATGGTTCTTTTCTTCTATGGAAGATATCCTGGGGTAAAGTATGATTTCAGAGCAAGTGATGTTGCAGGCTAGCCCCTCCTATGGAGGGTGGACCTAGAATTCTTGCACACCGAAGGGGTTATCAGGATCGCTTGGAGCAGGCAAAGATTCCCCTCTTGCAGCTGTGGGATCCAGTATAATGGGAACTGTGGGAGTTGTTTTGGGGCAATTTTTGATCTGTTCTTTGGCAAAAGCAGTGGGACAGTGGGAAGAAACTTGTGATAGTCTGGGCATTTCTTCTTAAAAAGATCAGCAGTGAAATAATCATTAATCAATGATGTTTGCATATAAGCTGCTATCCTGCAAGGATAACTCTGTGTGTATGTGTGGGACAGGGGTGGGCTGGGAAATGGGACTGTTAGGGTAGGTACTGATATTCAAAAAGCTTGAGGTGGAATCAATCTAAATTGCAGAGTTTTCTGTAAGTGGCATAATTTAGCTAGTTTAAGGCTTCTATCTTGCAGCTAGAATCCACAGGCTCTGAAGATCTTGACTTTTATTGAATTGATGTTTGTTTGAGGTTTTGGGGTTTTTTTCTGTATTTCTCCTGTAGAAAGGCTGGGTTCTACCATAAATTTGGTAGCTATGGAATTGCAGAATACACACATCCTTGACCTTTACCTTTCACATTTTCTAACTGTTTTAATTTTCTGTCTCTAGTCTTATAAGACAGGTGGTCAGGTTCTTATAGGTCACCTCCAAATGTAGTGTTAGGAGCCAGGGTAAATTACCCTCAACTGTCCTTGGTTACTAAATAGTCTGGGTTGCTGGTGGCCTAACTACCCCTAGCTGGCCTCAGTTGCCTGGTTGGGTCTTGCTTCTTGCTCATAAGCAGAAGCATTTTCATGCTCGTAAGTAGAATAGCCCAGTGGGCTATTCAACAAAACATATGCTAATCTGTCTAATCTTAGACTTCTGATTCCATGTTCTTAGTTTTTTGGTTCTAAACATATATTCCTAGTTTCCCACTTCCTGTTTCTTGTTGGCTTCTGGGCATCATCCTTTTGTTCCTGGTTCCTACATACTGATTCCTGGTTCCAGCCTCCAGCCCAGATCTCAGATACTGTTGCCAGCTCCAGACGGAAGTCCAGACCCCAGTTCTCAGACAGCCAGCTTTGATAGCATGTGGCTTAGCTTCAGAATTGCCCACATCCTGATCCCATATAGATATAGCTGTCAGCTCCAAGATCCTCCTGGCTAGTGACTCTGGTCTGGATCCCTGCCTCCTATTCCTTGCTCCATTCCTTCCTGCTTCCATTAGGGTGACTGCCTTTGTCTTGGTCCCTTACATACTGCAGCATCCTGACCAGCTTGCTCCTGATACCCTGACTCTTGTTGGGACCGTCGCTTTCTTGACCTTCTCTGTTCCTGATCCTCTGGGTTGCGACTCTAGATTGTGACTCTCTAGGGCCAAGCACTGACCATCTACTTTCCAATGCCCCTGACATAGCTTCTTTCAAATTATCTATCAGATTTAGAGATTCATCATTCAGGAATGAATCAGTTTTTGTAAGATCCCACTTCATACAGAATTATCTGCATGCCTTTAGGTCAGGGTGCTTGTTATCCTTTTTTTTTTTAACTCTTTCAATTTTTATATATTTTTGAGGTAAAAAAGACCAAAACTGAATATGTTCTCTTGAAATGTTCCTTTTTGTTGTTGCTATGTATCTTTGATATTATTTTCTAGTTTTTTCAAACTATGTGCAAGTATTTTATTTCATTCATGGAAGAATTTTTTTTTGGCCAGTAACAACCCAGATCCTTTGCTATTTAATTTTGCTCATCAGATTTATTATATGCATGTAAGTACAAAAAAAAAAAAATCCATGGTTACATACATTTGGGTTAAGCAAGATATTAGAGCAAGTTTCTTCATTAAAGACATAATATTTTATCTTCAGTAGAATCATAATGTAGTGCTCAGGAATCAAGTTCAGGAGCTGTCCTCAAATAAAAGTTTCAGTAAACACAGAATTGATTCAATCTGTTACATACTAACCAATTTTCAGGTTTCCACATTTGAGCAGAATTAATACACTGACAAAATAAAAATGGATATGTTTCTGTAGATTACAAATAACTGAAAAAACACTGGAGGAGATTATCATCGTCTCTGTCAAGACAGCACAAGACAACTTTTAACATTATGTTTCATGTAAGAATGAAAATGCAAGGGACTGAACAGAACTTTTAGATACCTGAAATTAAGCTCCAGGATACACAAGACTTGTTTTATGGTGTTATAGTTGGTGCTAATTTCATTTCATTTGATGGAGAGGGAATTTACTTTAATTAATAGTAATTATAAAATTTAGCTTGTAATGTGTTTTCCCAACTCCCAGCTTTTATTCTTGGCTAGTTCTCTGCTCTTTTGAGCCTCTAGAGTTCTTGCTCTCTGTCTGGTCCTCATCCTTTGCTGCCATTTAGTTTTTTCTTTTTAAAAAAACATTGCTCTACTTTAGACAATAATTGCTTTAAAATTATCATCTTTAATTCTTCTTAAATGAAGCTACTTCCCCTCTTAATTAATTGATGGACAAGGTATTAAAACCTCTCAGTTGCATTGCTATGTTAAGCCATATTTTCTGCACGAATGGTGGTAAAATTAAACTCTTCAAATAGTGAAATATTAATGATGTTTATTATCTTACCATGGGATATTTCTGCTCCAGCTTAGTTTACTGGTACAAACAATCCATAATGTATAGCAAATGTAGGTTGCACATTTTTTTAATATCCTAAAGACATTTTCTTCATATTTTATATTATACTTGCATACTTTGTCAAGATAGTACATGGCCTGAAAAAAATTTTCATTGTAAACTCGGACAAGTTCCCTTTCTGGTCCTGATTTTCTACTGCCCTGGTCTATCTTTGCAGATGACACTAAGTGTTCATGAAAACAAATATAACTGGTGGCATCATGAAATTGACCTTGAGGTTTTCATGTTGTTGGGCCCCTGAAGAATTAGCAATCAAAGCTGTTTTGGTTATGTTTTGCCACAGTGCCAAGCATAGTCAGACTCTGATCCCTGATTGAGGGAGCTCTAGGGCTAAGCAGAGACAGTCAAAAGCCCGAGGCTGAGTTAATTCAATCTTTGTAGGTTTTTTTAAACTGCATAGATTGAACCAATAGGCAAGTGAATTGGTGTTCACTTTTCAAACAGGAGAGGCAGTCAGACCCTTGCAGTAGCCCATACTAATAGCCAGGGAGTGCTAGAGCACACCTCCCAGCCTGCTGGTCACTGCAGTGAGCTGGAGCCCTCTGATTCCCCAAGCCACTCACCCTCTTCTGCCTCCCCGCTGTCTGAGCAAGGGATTGTGGGGAGGGGAACTCACCTGTCCTGCCTGGCACTGGATCCCTAGGTGGGAACAGTCTGGGTGAGGAAGGGTAAGCTGAAACTGGGGTTTTTACTCTGCCCCCTCTCCCAGCTGGGAGTGGAGTGGAGTCTCCTAGCCGTGCCCCCTTCTCAGCCTCCCAGCTGGCTGAGGCAGTGGGAGAGAGACACCTGCACCTGGGCCTAGCTCTGCCCCCAGAGCTGGGAGCCATGTTCATTGCTTAGCATGGGGCTGGCTGAGGGGCAGGAGAAAGGGAGGCCCACAGCAGGGGCTTGGTTCTGCCCCCAGAGCTGGAGGCCAGGAGCCACATGCACTCCTCAGCCACCAGGTTGGATCGGGGGGGAAGCCCACAGTGGGGCTTGGCTCTGCCCTCCTCCCCCAGAGCTAGGAGTCGGGGCTGGAGTTCCTTAGTCATGCCCCAGCGTGGGCTTTTCCCCATCCCCTGCCCTCAGCTAGCCAGGAGACTGAGGAGGGGTCATAGCTCCCAAGTCCCAGCTCTGAAGGTGCGGAGTTAAGCCCCCATTGCAGACTCCCCCTTGCTTCCTCAGACTGGCAGCACCCAGCTGGGGGTCTGCTTCCCTCCTCTCCCCCCGCATCACTCCAACATCCAGCACGGGGTTTGGTGCTTTCTCCCTACCCCCTCCTCAGGAGTGATATTGCTCTGGGTAGGAAGCAGAGGGATAGGGAAGACCCTGCTTGTTGAAGCAGGCAGCACAGTCCAGGGCTGCAAAGTATGATGTTATTCTGGGGGACTGTGAGTTAACTTAAACCAGGAGGGGGTCTGAGACAGAATTTCCATAAACCAGTTTGACCTAAATCGGTTAAGCCTGATACTATATCCAAGCAGGTTTATCTTAATCCAGTTTTGGCCATTTTGGAAGTGGTTTATGTACGCTGAACTTCTGTTCTGTTACAGGTTTAAACCAGTTTCTGATCACTTAAACTGGTTTATGTGTAATTTCTGTCCCTAGCTTAGATGTAACCATAGCACTAATAAGTGCTCAACGTTGATTGATACAGATGTAAATATTAGAACAAGGTGCTAGGCAATTGCGTATCAGAGAGCTGGGCTTCCACATTTGTAAAATGAGATCATAATACTTCCTTACGTATGAATTTTTGCTTCACTGGAGGTTTGGTGAGGATTTCTTTGAGGTGTTGGAACTACTTAGTTCCCAAGTGCAATACTGAGTTGGTGCTAGAATCCCTATCAGGCAGCCATTGTCAAGGGTAGTGAGGAGACAGAAAAAAATGATCACATTGCTCTATGCTTTCTATGTGATGGCAAGGAGAAAGACAAAATTAAGTTGCCCCTTCTAAAAAGCAAGAGAGAGCAGGTGAGATAGTGAGTCACCTGGTTGCAACTTGTTTTCTCACCTGCTTGTCCATCTGAAATAAGCACTGATAGGTATTAATGTAGATTGTTGGAATTTCTACTAGAGAGATCTTCAGGAATATCAAAAGTTTTCCCAACTAATTTCCAGGAGAGTACCATTTTCTTCCTTCTAACAAGACCATACAACATTGTCTTTAGAATCCTTATATAAGCAATCAACAGAAATGAAAGGCATTTAGAGAGTTTTCCTGCTAGCAGTACTTTAGGCATGGTCCAGAGAGCAATTAATGGGCTGCCTATAGATGTGCTCTGACTTGTCCTAATTAGGATGCTGTAGAATCACCTCCGCATCATATGACATATGAGCTTTAGTTAAAATGCCCCCACAGCCAGTTTGAAATGCAGCGGGGAGGGGGAAGCGGGGGAGTACTTAATACATATGACACTGAGCCATTTTAATTAGAGTGGCTGTCTGGGAACCACTGTAATTTAAAACAGCTCCCTTCCCACCTCCAAGCAAGTGTATAGGCAGCCATGGTGACCATCTACTCTTTTAGGAAATTCAGGACACAAGTACAAAAATAAGACAACTTATTTTCATAAGAGAGTACTTATCAGGAATAAAATACTGCCTTAAACCTTGGCATCATAGTGCCTGATCCTTCAAGTAATTATTGCTAGAAACACACGCATACACATATATATTAGCTTCTTGTTCAATATGGATCATAGTAACTTGTTATTCAATATGGTCCCAAATAAGAAATATTTTAAAAAATATATGATGAGTGTTAAGTACTTAAGTCTAAAGAAGGCACTACTAACTTGTGGAGGCCAGGTGCGTATTTTTAAACCAGAGATGCTAAGTGAATAAAAATGTAGAACAACTTCAGTGTTTAAATTCACATTCAGGTCTTTAGACACTGATTCAGGTTTACTTACAAGGCTATGAAAAGTAATAGATCTGACATTTAGCTACAAATGCTAATGGCAAAGCCAGCAATACAAATTTGAGTTTGAAAAGTTTTAACAGCGCCTGGTTAACTGAACTGACTGGCTTGAGTTGCTTCTGTTCAAGTGACTTACTATACACTTCACTGCCACTTACTGTGACTTTGTGCCAGCCAGTCCGTCCCATCTGTTCCATGGCACACCCATTAAAATATATCATTTACCAGAAGTAAATCTATCTTACAATGGTCATCTTTCAAGCAACTTAGAAAAAGACTGTAGGCAGCAATTATTCAACTTATTGCTCTACCAACTTCAGCATTTTAGCTTTAATGGGCTGCCAAACTATAGAGAAGAAGTGCTTGTGGCATGACTAGAAAGAAGAGAATGAGCTGGGAGTTAGAAAAGCAAATTTCGTTCCTTCAGGCTATAGCTAAAATAGCTGACTGTTAGATTTTCTTTTCCTGTGTAGATCCCCTATAAGGGTAGCTCTAATTGGGTATTTTCACCCTTTTTATCACTTGTCTGTATTAACACAGACATTCTCAGTGCTCTTCCTTTGCAAGTGAGCAATGCACAATTAGAGGAGGCTCATGTAATTGACGTACTTAACAGGTAGAAAAGTTATGGTCCAGAAAAAAAAATTAAATTCAGTAGAATATTTTGTACAGTTTGACAGCTCTGCCATATGTCACACACTAGGAGTATGTGTGCTACCTGCAATAAACTAGACATATTTTATCACCTAATGCTTCTGGTACAACTTACCTAAGCAACTCTTGAAGTTGAGACATCAGTCACTTGAAGCTGAGATATGAATGAATAATGATCTCTCTGAATTTACAGCAACCTATTGTCACTGCCAGCAAAATATCAAACTGTTAAATAAGACTCTATAATTTAAAAAAATGTATCCAGTCCAGGAAGATAACATTATCTATTCCTTAACCTGTTTTACTTACGTGTTTTTGTTGTTGTTGTGAAGTCGTTAGAGTATAGTGGGTCACACTGAGCGCTGGTGGTTCTATGTTAAAGCAGGACATAAAGTTATGTAATAAAATCATGGCCACAGGAATAGGCAGGCAAAGTGATTTGACATTTGGGGTAATGGCAAGCAGGCATTAGCTTGAACACGATAGCTGAGGGGTAGAAAAAAGAAGTGAAAAATTTGAATTCATTCTCAAAGTCATGAATGAGAAGCAAAAGGGAAGGTCTGGTTACCTGTCACTCAGCTGTTTGTTACTGTAACAGCTGTGTTCCCCTTAAAAAGAATGAGGTGGAATTGAGGGTTTGTTTTTTGTCAATAATGGGGCTGTCTTTGTTCTGTACCTACTACAATGGGATCATGGTCAATGACTTGGGCTCCTAGGAGTACTGATGACACATTGCCTCACACAAGGTTGGCAACATGTCAGCAAATGTCCATGGAACAGGTCATTAGTCTTCAGTTTTCTGTTTGTATTCAAGAAGTACAATATGGATCTATCACTTGTCTGTTAAGAATCTTCCATAGTCTCTTTGAGGAAAACAGCTTCTCCAAATCAGCTTCTGAATGTAGGATGTCTGACATGTCAGCTGTTGGCATCATGGAGAAGTGTAAGAATTCAGTATACATTCTTCACTTTGGCAGGTTCTACAACTCTAGCTATCATCTGCTGTTTATGGAAGGGGCCCTCAGATTTCCAGTGATGACTTTCCTCCCACTTTCTTTTAAGTTTCTGTCTATCAGCACTGGCTTACTTCACCTGTGTGCATGCTCTCATCCTTGTTCTCAATTGTATTGGGAGTCCAGGCTGACCAACCTTTCCTTTGTCTTAGACTTCAGAAGACCCATAAAAGAGATGGGATGAAAGACAGAACTATGGTTCATCACTTCTTAAAATAACTGAATTCATATTAAGTTGTAGGGTGTACACATGTGAGTGTGTGTACTGAGAGAGAGAATTAGAGAATAAGAATAAACTATTATGTGATCATGAAAATGTAAGGGAGATGGAGATTGGGTTGGGCAGTTATATGGTACTGTGAAGTACAAACCTGAGGATCAGCAGTCTCACCATATTTTGATTATTCCAATAACTGAGTTTTGCTGCCGTCTTTTTAAAGCAAACATGATCTTTATAGGGAGCTAGACAAATCTTATATTTTGTGGATCTTCTATGAAATGTTATTTTCCATGGGCTGTTTTAATAGACTTTATTAGTATTTCTAGGCTAGTGTCCTTTTGACACTGTGGGTGCATCTACACGTGCATTAATGCACTTTTCCTAATGCACATTCAATTTAGTACCTCCAGTGTGAGGTAATAAATAAATGGACATTAGGCTGCCCTAACGCGCAGTAGCAAAAGTGCATGCTTTTTTTAGTGATGCTTAATGCACAGTAGCCTATATTACTGCTCATTAGCATATTCGCACAGTTTTTTATGCAGCGCTTTAATGTATAGTAAAATAGGCTACTGCATATTAAAGCACACATGTAGATGTGCCCAGTGACATCCAATAAGTGTAAATATAAACATTATACAAAAAAAAATCTCAAACCTATTAGGGGAGGAATTCTTGTAGACACTGTCCCTGACCACAGTGCAAGACTGTCTACAGAAGGAAGGGTGTAGCTGGCTCCCTGATCATTTCTGCCTCCTCTTGCACTGATTGGATGTTGTTGGATGGGGGACTGTAGCTTCAGTCTAGCGTGGCATGTGTGTCATACCAGATAGAGATTCCAGGTTATTTGACGTGCCTATATTTTTCTATGGACACTAGAAATGAGGCACTTGCAGAGCAATGGAAGTAAAGGAATACATCGAGGATGAAAGGAAGAGCATATTGTCTCATAGACAGTGAGAGAAGCATAGTAGGGATATCATCCAGATTTTCAGGGAGGCCTCTTGATATTACATCAGTTAGCTTCTGGCCTTGCTTATGAATATTAACAGCAGTCATTCAACAAAGGAACATTCATCTCCTTCTCTGTCTATGCTAAACTTTCCACTACTATAAACTCACTGCAATTTTTACATTAAAGTGTTAAAGGTACACTAAAATTATTTTGCTCTTGCTTAAACAAGCTGATATAGGTGTACATATAACAAATGATGCATTTAGCAAAAGCAGATATAAGCAATATCACTGGTTATATTTGATTACTAACCTCTACCTTTACTGTGCAAGACAGGAAAAGTAATTTAATAGATGCCTTTATCATCTGGGTAGGGAGAGGGAGAAGTAATTAAAACTGTGTCTTTTAAATGAGGATACATGATGCTTGCCACTCAGGTGCTCTGTAGGCTTTTAATAAATAGGGTTTAATACAGCGTTCTCTTAGATTATTGATGAGACCTAACAGTCCTCAAAACACTTGCTCTCGTCACCCCAGGTAGATGGAACTAGACTCAGATTTGTCAATAATTTCTTCCTGGGCTATCACTGCAGTATTGTGATTTAAGAATTTCTCATGCTGGTATAACAAATTCAGCAGGCAAGTGGGTTTGAAATTACAGCCACTCCATTTAGAGAGAGAGAGAGAGAGAGAGAGAGAGGGACTCTATTAGCACACAACCTGGAGAAAGAGTGGAAGTGAAATGAATCCTACCTCTTGCATCTTCCTTCAGCAAGAAAGTAGTTAAATGCTTCTGCTGAACAGGCTCAGAGACTCCTAAAATAAGGCTTCTTGTGCTATTTCTATCTATATCCAGCATGAGGAACTAAGGCCAGGTGTCCAATCTTTCTATCATCATTGCTGTCATTTACATTTTGAGATGAAACAAAGCTAGAGCAATGAAGAAAGGGGGTAAAAAGAGACTTGCTCTGCACTCAAGACTTATGTCAAAAATGTTTCAGTCCTCAGATAATTTGCTCAGTTCTGGCTCCCTTCATATTTACTTCAAAGCTTCAGTGAAAATGAAAGGGAGGAAAAATGGTATTTAGGTTTGTAGATGGATGTGACCATATCTAACCTTGCTGATAGGTGTCTTCCTCTTAAGTTAGAAGCTTGCTACTAACCTTGAAGAAATCTATTTGGAAAGTAAGTCAAGGATACTGCTATCTTAGCAAATGTTAAAATATACATCAACTTCGTTGGGTATTATATATTGTAAATTAATCTAACATTTTAGTTGCATTCATATATATATCTGTGTATAAACTTAGTATTAAGCAGTTTTAATATGAATTTTATTTTTGATCAATTAATAGGTTCATACACAAGTTTAGAACACCAGAAGAAGACTATAATCAACATGAACATACAGGCTGAATACTCATGTTGATGATGCTTGTCAGTTACTTTCCAATCAATTTAAACAATCTTGATCTAAAATATTGTTGCCTTCTTGACTTACCACTCTTAAAAAAAATCAAATTCCTTTCCTAACCAACCCAAACCCCAGATACCCACCTCCAATACTTAAGCACCAAAGAAAGAACGCTTATGGTAGAGCTGCATTAAATCGCAAACACTTTGCATTAAAACTGTTTTCTTTAGAAATAAAATCCAAAATAAAAGAACATAATGGCCTCAAAGTCAAACATTTAAGTTAGGAGAAGCCAGAATTAAGATGGCACATGCTATCATAATTTGCCACCATCTTGAGCATCTACCTCATGATGGCATCTGACCTGGTCCAGTCCTCCCAATTCCATTCCTCAATCTTCTCCATGCTTTCTGGATGCCCTCAGGAGAAGTATTGAGAGAACAATTGGGACTGTCTCCTTCCTCAGTTCTGATGTGTCACTAAATAGGCCAGCAGCCAGGAAGACCAGTGATTGAGAAAGTCCTGCTTACCTAACAGAATATATCCAGTGAAGACAGACTAGTCATAGGATTCAATGGCTATACTGTAACACGTCTGCCCTGCACATAGGCCAGCTGTGACTTTTTAATCTCTCTAAAGTTTTATAATTTAGCCAAATATGGATGATTTTTTCATGGATGCTTGTAAAAGCACACATTAACTCAAAGAACATACTGTATCAGATTTTAAGTCCTCACTTCAAAGCATGGAGGCAATGGCATTTCTTAACCAGTTATATTTCTGACATGGGCAAAATTGCTTACTCCTCGCTCCTCCCCTGTCCCGTCCTGTCTCAGCAGCAGGTTCTGTTTTAGGGTATAGAGAGATGTAACCATTTTATCAATATCTACCAATACAGATATAAGGTGTTGTAATACAACTATTACCACTGCATGCTCCTGTAGTGTAGTACACCTAAATGAAGCCAGGTTCAAAGTGCAGTGATTAAGCTAACTTGTATCCCTATGGGAGCATGCTGGGGTAGCAGTTGCATCATAATAGCTAATGTTTGCTTTCTGGTAGCAGCATAATAGGCACAATCCTTCCTGCTACTGGGGAAATTGGGGATTGGTGACGTCACTAGCTATATATTTTGGCAGCAAAATGATGAGAGACAGATGTAGTTCCTGAAACTCTTGTTGGAATCAGTCGGTACCTATACACATGCTCCAATGCATTCTGATTAGAATATGTTGAAGCAGACTTGATTAATTATGCTGCAGCATCACATGTATTCAGCATCCCGCTTTTAAAAAATGGCAGCGGAGGTGATTTAATTAAAGCTTGTTTGATGAGCTTTATTTAAAGCACCCCTACTGCCATTTTGAAACAAGGGACGCTGAATACACGAGATGTTGTGGGTGTTTTAATTATTGTGGCATCTGAGAGCCACTGCAATTAAAATGCCCTCCCTCCCTCACCCCAGAGCACATGTATAGGCACCCAATAGGAGCTGCATGAATTGCATCCATCTGCACAGGCATCTCATATTGGATTTTACCCCAATATGTATATTTAAGTGCCCTACACCAGCCAATTATATATTTTTGTTTCTTCTGAAACTATTCTAGGTTATTTGTATATTGGTCTTCTCTTTTAAGATAAAAAATTTTCAATGTTACAAAGTTTTTAAATTTTAGTGTGTATTTGTTTGACATGCAGTGTGAATGCTTCATAAATCACACAACCTCTATGGTCCACTACAGCACAGTAACTTCATGAATTCATCCCTACTAACTATGTGTTATAACTTGTTCCTTTTTCCTTTTTTCGGCAGAATAGAAAAGCTGTCCCTTATAGCTTTGGTCTTAATCCTCAGTACCTTATAAATTGTGAGGCATGGGATTCAATAACCCTTGCAGAAGACAATTGCTTAACATTGTACAGACAGCCTTGGGTCTGTGACATGCACTCAGAAATATTAATTCCCTAAAAACTGTCAGTTCATAATAACTGATTTTTTGTGCCTCCAGAAATATCCCCACTATGCTGCCATACTTGATACTCCCAGTTCACTTAACCATCTTTCCTACCTGCAATTCTAGCTTCAAGACCTTCACTATAATGTTTCTCCTGCATCCTATGAGCCATGCCCTGATTCGGTTTTATTAAATTGTATATTTGCTTGAGGAACTTCAAAAGTTTGATCCTGTACTATTAAAATCACTGGCACTTTTGCTATAGACTTCCTGGAAGGAGGAAAATGGCTTGTTGCAGAAAAGGCTTGCCAAAATCAAGAATATGGGCATTTGTATTGGTCTAAAATGTTTTACATTTCTCAGTGAAAATATTTAGGTACAAACACATATCCTGAACTACCTGAATGTCTAATTGATATTTAATATGAAAGTGTAATAAATTTATAGCACTTTGCATCTTCATTTAGATTTAGAAATTGTTGCCAATTTTGCCACAGTAATGCTGCATTTAAGAAATGATCCAAACGCGCCCTACTTATCAAGATAAGTGGTTAAGTGATGTGAGCCTCAGGCTAGTCTTCCAGTGAATCAGCCAGTATTTGTACGACAACCTGCATCCTTTGTATCCATCGCTTTGAACTGAAGGCAAAATGAAGCTGTCTCACCCTCAGACCCAGGCAGACAGTTTTTTTTCCTTTTACTATCCCTAAGACAAATTAGGAATGTAGGCAACCTTTCACTCTGAACAAAACAATGATTATAGCAGGTAACAGGACCTCACATTAATCAGTGCTTTCAAAGAAAAGGCCTCGACCTGCGCCCTTTGTCTAGCCTACTGGTAGGTAGGGTTTTTTCAGCCTCTTTCAGTGTCAGGGCATTCTTTTTCTGTGCAATACATTCTCCTGGAAAATGTTACTCTTTTCAGACGGCTCTTTTGCATTGATCAAAAACCCTCCAGAAAGCCACTGTAGAAATCTGAACTTATAATGATGTTCTTTTATATTTTCTTACAATGAACAATGGTTCCCTTAATGCTAATGGCAACGGTACACGGATAGAAGCAAAAGCGCAAAGAGTTGGGAGGGAAATAGCCATTATTGCAAGACATGCTGTATCATGTCCTGAAAAAAAAAATCCTGTTTTCTGTAGCCAAATCTTTACTGCCTCTTGTTGAAAGCATTCAAGGCCTTTGCAAACCAATGCTGAGATGAGGAAAGATAAGGGTGGATTAACATTTTTCTTCTCTTTAGGAGAAAACATTACTGACAATTAAATGGCAAAAGATCTTAGTTCACCATCCCCCTAGAAAAAGAAAGAGAAAACATTTCTCCTGATATCCTTTCTGCCTGCTGGCCTTGACCTTTGAATCAATTGTACCTCAGACATCAAGGTTAAAAGTAAATGAGTTGAGTGAAATGGAGTTTGTTCACATCAAATAAATGGCTCCCTCTACTGACCATGAGCAAGATTGTCAAATGTTTGTTTATTAAGAACAAGCAAAGATTTAAGGTGAGAGTTTAACACTTTTCTACATCTAGTCAGAGCTCCTCATTTTACAGGGGGTTTTTTGGTAATGGATTTAAAATAAGAGCCATGCATACCACTTAGGAAGCAGTCCAATTTCATGGACATCTATTCAACAGCTCACGGACTTAAAACCAAGACTGCAATTCAGCCTTCTCTTAGTCCTTTCTTAGAGAGGTAGTTAGCCATGTTAGTGCCATTCATGAATAGATCCTCCTTCCTGTTGAATGTGCAAGACTTCAACTTTCTGTACCGTATGTTTCTTAAGTGGAGAGTGCTAATGTAAACAAACCATCTGCCCAAACTTTTTCAGTCAGAAGGCTACATATCACACAGTAATGGTGATGGCCAAATCCACAGTGTCTATTCTTAGAGGAAATGAGGTGATGATTTTGCATTCTATCCCTTTAATCATGTTAATAAACTGTGCCAGAAAATAGTTATTCTGGCCCTTGTGTGCCTTGCAAACAGGTTATTCCCACAGAACTGGGGGGAGGGGAAAATTCTTCTTTTGAGAAACTATTATAGGAGAGAAATATTGGACAGCATTCTGGATACCCTTATTAAGGGAATAGAAGACCACTTTTCTGAGAATGACCTGTTCATTTTCAAGTCTCTTGCAGATGTTCTGTTTTATGAAAGCCTATCAGATGAAAGTGTATGAACTATTTCCACCATTTGCAATATTGATCAAGATGATCAAAATTCAGGAGCCCGAATCAGAGACACTGTGGAGAAGATCCCTGAGCTCCTCTGGCCCACTGACCACTACCCTATGCTCCTTATCTATGTGGGCACAAATGACATGGCTCGGAGCAATCCCAGCTGGGTCATTAAGCACTACAGGGATTTGGGAGTGGGGTGTAAAGGGTTGGGGGGCGCAGGTGGTGATCCTCCCAGTTTCAGGCTACGGGCTGAGGGAGAGGAGGATCAAGGTAGTAAACCAAAGACTGTGGCACTGGTGTCATCCTGAAGGCTTTGGCTTCCATGACCTCAGTCTGCTCTTTGGTGAGAGAAGCAGTGAGCTGCTGGGAAGGGATGGCTTCCACCTCTGTCTGCTGGGGAGGAGGCTCAGCCAGACTGGCTGACCTGCTCCACCGGGCTTTAACCTAAGCCCACCGGGGAATGTGGGGACTGCCACCACTGCTGGCCCACTGAGCAACCCTTGCAAAGCCAGCAGACCAAGGCACTTAAGGGAACCCACCCCTGCCCCGGCCCTGGAACCATCTGTAGTCAAGGCAAGGCCCGCAAAGGGATACTTGCATGCCTGTACACATATGCCAGGAGCTTGGGGAATAAACAGGAGGAACTTGTCCTCCTTCTTAACACAAATAATGATGACATCATAGGGATATCAGAGACCTGGTGGGACTCCAGGTATAGACAGCTATACCCTGTACAGCAGAGACTGAGAGGAAAAAAGGGGTGGGGGGTGTAGCTCTCTATGTCAAGTAAAGCTATGCGTTCCTGCAAGCTGACATTGGTGCCCAGGGTGGATGACTGGAAACCCTCTGTGTTAAAATCCATGGGGAACATGGCACCTGGGACACAATGGTGGGAGTCTACTACAGACCTCCTGTGGCAGAAGGCCACCTCTGTTTCTTCCCAAAAACTCTGCTCTGTGATAATTTGGTTAAGATGGGCCCTGAAGAGGGTACACACCTTACCTTATCTCTTTAGGTAACCTGAGCTGGATACATTCATGAGGGAGGGGGGAAATCTGCTCCCTCTGCCTATGTGACTGGCATACCATACCTGGGTGAGGGGCTTGGACTCCCTGGGGAATTAGGAACTGCTAGTCTGCCCAGCAACAAGTGATGCATTTCAAATTGGCTGGCTGACAGCCAACAGGTGCTGGCCTCCATTGGACCAGGTAAATGAGGTCATAAGGGCTATATAAGTTAAGGACTGCCCAGGAGGAGGAGGCAGCAGCCATGAGGAAGACTCAGAGAGAGAGAAGAGCTGGACCACCTGAAACTTGCTCTCTCTCTCAAAACTCATGATCAAGGAACTGCCTGCCTCCAGAGGGAATCTCCACCGGCCTCTGGATGATACTTGTGAGTAAGCTACCTGAGATCTAACTAGATATATAACTTGCAGTAACTCACATGTGTGATCAAAGGCTACCCAGCCATGCCAGTTTGCTCTATAGGATTTCTCTGATATTGCTCTACCCTGTACCCTATTGCAACCCTACCCCTTGTAACCAATAAAGTTCTCCTTTGTACCTAGTGTGGGAGACTTATTGGGTGTTGGTCTAGATTATGCCTTGGGGTCCCCTTGGTTCGGCTGACTAAGGGAGGCCACTACTTGTGCTTCCAACTGAGAGAAGCACCCCCAAGTGCTTGAAATGAGTCAAGTACCCTTGAGGGCTACTAGGCCTGTGTTTCCCAGGGTGCACAGAGCCAGAATAAAGCCCAGCCCTGGGTAGTGGCAGTTTTTACGCCAGGCTAGTGGGTGTGCTCCAGGAAGGGGGTCAGCCAGACATGAGGCACCCCCAGGGAGGCACTCTGAGCCTGGAAGGTGGTTGGGTGCAGTGAGGTGGATGGCTCAACGCAGGAGCACTCCCTACTGGCCCACCATACCTCCTACCCAGGATCAAGAGCTTGACCAAGAGTTCACCAGGGAATTGGCTGAGGCTGCAAGCTCCCAGTGCATGGTTGTCATGGGAGACTTCAACTACCCAGACATCTTGTGGGAAGAGTGCTCAGCCAAATCTGAATGGTCGCTAAGCTTTCTCTTGTGTGTGGATGAGCACTGATGCAAGAAGCCTATGGGCCGATGAGAGGTAAAGCGCTGCTTGATCTGGTACTGGCAATGGGGGACGACCTAATCAGTGACCTAACAATTGAAGGGAAGCTGGGTGACAGTGACCATAAGCTGATCACCTTCACCATCCTCTGTAAAGCTGGCAAGTCATTCAGCAATACAGAAGTCCTCAACTTCAGGAAAGCTGACTTTGACAAGCTCAGGAGGCTTGTCAGTGAGGCCCTAAAGGACCACAACAAAAAGGGGAGGGGAGTTCAGGGTGAGTGGTTGCTCCTCAAGGGAGTGATCCTGGATGCAGAAGCAAAGTCTATCCCATCTTGGAGGAAAGGCAGCAAAAGGGCACAGCAGCCTCCTTGGCTCTGCAGGGAACTAGCGTACCTCCTATGTCTAAAAAGAAAGACCTACAGAGGATGGAGGACTGGATCCAAATCCAAGGAGGAATACTCTGTACTGGTCCGGACCTGCAGGGAGCGAACCAGGAAAGCCAAGGCTGCAGTTGTACTCCAACTAGCTACAAGTATCAAGGACAGTAAAAAGTCTTTTTTTAGATATGTGGGAAACTGGAGAAAAAGCAAGGGCAACATTGGACCCCTGCTAAACCAGATGGGACAACTGACAACCAATGCCCAAGAAAAAGCCAACTAGCTAAATGGGTATTTTGCGTCGTTTTTTCACCAGTCCCATGGGATGCCCCTACCCATTACGGGATGGGAAGGTCCGGGTGAGGGAGATTCCTTACACTCTAACAATGCTGACCTCATGAAGGAACACCTTGAGAGGCTGGATACCTTCAAGTCAGCCATCCCTGACTGTTTACACCCCAGGGTACTCAAGGAGCTGGCAAGCATCATCGCTCAGCCCCTGGCATGGATCTTCAAGAACTCCTGGTGCTCTGGTAAAGTGCCCAAAGATTGGAAGAAGGTCAATGTGGTGCCTATCTTCAAGAAAGGGAGGCAAGTGGAGCTGGCAAACTATAGGCCCATCAGCCTGACTCTATCCCGGGGAAGGTCTTGGAAAAGGTTATCAAAGAGGCCATTCTTAACAGACTGTCCAATGGCAACATCCTGAGGGATAGCCAGCATGGGTTTGTTGCAGGTAGGTCTTGCTTGACCAATTTTATTTCCTTTTACAGCCAAGTGACCTAAATCCTGGACAAGGGAGAAGAGATTGATGTCATATATCTTGACTTTAAAAAAGCCTTCGATCTGGTATCCCATGATCACCTCTTAGCAAAACTGGCTAACTGCGGACTCGGCCTCACCATGATCCACTGGCTAGGGAATTAGCTCCATGGTCAGACCCAGAGGGTGGTGGTTGATGGAAGTCAATTTTTGTGGTGTGCTATGACCAGTGGGGTCTCTCAAGGCTCTGTCCTTGGGCCTATACTATTCAACATCTTCATTAATGATGTGGACATTGGCATCAGAAGCGGACTGGCCAAGTTCACTGATGACACCAAACTTTAGGGTAAAGCGTCCACACCTGAGGACAGGAGGGTGATCCAGGCTGACCCTGGCAGGCTCAGGAAATGGGCGGACGAGAAGCTGATGGTGTTTAACATTGAAAAATGCAAGGTTTTCCACCTTGGGAAGAAAAACCTGCAGCATGCTTATAGACTCAGCAGTGCTACACTGGCTAGTACTACAGACAAAAGGGACTTGGGGTCATCATTGACCACAAGATGAACATGAACCATCAATGTGATGCTGCAGATAGTAAAGTAAGCAAAATGCTGGCTTGCATCCATAGATGCTTCTTAAGCAAATCCCAGGACATCATTCTCCCCTTGTACTCCGCCTTGGTGAGGCCACAGCTGGAGTACTGTGTCCAGTTTTGGTCTGCACAATTCAAAAAGGATGTGGAGAAGCTCAAGACAATCCAGAGGAGAGCCACATGAATGATCAGAGGTCAGGAAAACAGACCTTATGATGAGAGGCTGAGAGCTATGGGACTCTTCTGCCTGGAAAAGTGCAGGCTCAGGGATGATCTGGTGGCTGCCTATAAGTTTATCGGGGTGCTCACCCCCAGGATCTGGGGGAACATTTGTTCACCAGAGCGCCCCAAGGGATGACAAGATCAAATGGTCACAAACTCCTCCATGACTATTTCAGGTGGGACATAAGGAAGAACTTCTTTACTGTCTGAGCCCCCAAGGTTTGGAGTAGACTGCTGCCAGAGGTGGTTCAAGCACCTACTTTGAACACCTTCGAGAGACATTTGGATGTTTATCTTGCTGGGATCCTATGACCCCTGCTGACTTTCTACCTGTGGGGCAGGGGGCTGGACTTGATGATCTTCCGAGGTCTCTTCCAGCCCCAATGTCTATGAAATCTATGATCTGAACTCTGAAATCAAAATATTTTCCTGGGTGTTTTCAAAGATGGCAATGCTGACAAGAGTAATGAGGAAAGGAGCCCACCCAACTTGAAAAAAGACTGCAATTCTTTTGTGAAAAGGCACTGCGTAACATCCTTCCAAATCTATCAAAACTCTATGTGCTTTACTAAACTATCCCAGTGACTACAGCATCACCTGAGAGAAGCTTTTCTTCCTTGTGGCAACTGAAAACTTATCTGAGGGCTACTATGGAAGGTGCTCATGTTTAACCTGGAATACTTGATCAACCTTGATACTACAGATCAAAAAAGGACACTGTATTGGACATTATTATGAGGTTTGCAAGCAGAAAGGACCAAAACCTACAATTTTTTTGACAAGGTAAGGTCATTACTTTTTAAAGCATTTACATTTGTTATTGCTTAACAGTCAGTTGCCACAAAAGTATAGTTGCACATGGATAGGAAATCAGGAGAATGGTTCCACTGTGAACGTAACTATATATTAAGACAACTTTCTTGTTAAGATTTTAAATGCATGTATGAACCATACAACCACAATTTTAGTCATGTGTAACTTTCTTTTAGAAGAGTCTTCATCTGCTATTGCATAATATCGTAAAAATGACATCAAAATTAGCTTTAGAAATCAAAACACTTTTGTCTCTTGAGTACCTTCCCTGAGCCCCGCTGCATACAACCACAATCTCTAAATTGTGACCCTCCACAATCAACAATTACAAGTCACCTATGTTGGTGGATTTGGAAGATACGCACACAATTGTAGGGGTTGGGGGAGCCGGCATGGGGAGGGGTGAGGGGGACAAGGAAGGTGGTGTTGGTGGTGGTTATAGTTGTTATTCCATCATTCCAGTGTGTGAGCATTTAACGTTATTAAATACCAAAATGTGTATGTTAACACCAGCAACACTTCTGTCAGTTTTTTTCCAGAAAATATTTTGTGCCAAAACATTAGAGAAGCATAAAACAGCCCGACTGTACACCTGTCTATGACAAAAGATCACTACAAATGATGGCCTGTGTTGTTCTCTTCCATGTGCAACAAAAATGAAGTTGGTGTTCAATGATTTGGTACTTTATAGAATTTAAATATTGCAAACTCATTTGTATATTAGCAAATCTGAGTAAGCAATTTTGCATTTATGCGCGTCCAAATATTAAATTGAATACTTGGCTTTAGGTTCTTTGAATAGCCAAATTAAATGAGTAATAATCTTACTCGGAGAGGAAATACCATAGTTGGAAACACATAAGCAGCACTTGTAAAACACAAGGGGGGCGGGGGGAATCCATATTTTTGTTTAAGATGCAATGGAGAGATGTGATGTTTATTTAAGAATAAACTATTATTTTTATTATAGAAGATGTAAGAGTAAGGCACATAGGTTAGCTTTAGAATATTTAATGGCATCATTATTGGCTGTGAAATGCTAATCTTATACCTTTTAAAAAGGATTATAGACAATGTTAGTACCTAAAATGACATAATATTTGTTAACAGGACAATATAAATCCCCTTAAAACTTCACTAGCTGTAAGTTGGCCATGACGCCAAAGAGGAGAGACATAAGGCAGCCTTGCCTGCAGCTATTGTACAGATGAAATACTTCAGATAGATCGCTGTATGCAGCTACCTTGGGAGGAAGGTCTTTTTTTTCCAAAGGGGGATCCAACAAAGAAATCTACAATGAGAAATAAACTTTGTCAGCACTCCTGCCATTTTGGCCCAACCTGCCTGATCAAAGGCTTCTGCTACATCAAAAGATAACAGATTCTTGACTTCTGGCTGTTTGGGCTTCCGGAACAGAAAGTATCCTGTAGTCAATTAAACTACAGTTAGTTATTAGACAAGGCATAATACCTATCATTACAGAAGTGACCGTGAATGTATTTCACTTTATTGGACGCTCTGTGAGTAAAAGAACCCTTTTCAGTTAGATACATAAAATATGTCTCAATTAGATGACATCAGGCACACAAGTATAATAGGTGAGCAAATGTTTCATGGTGATTTGAGGAAAAGTCATGTAAGGTAGGTGTAACAGGGGGCCTTCTCCAGGGCCGATCTACCAATGCCCTGCCCACCTGTTTTGGGCCAACCACCCGTCTTCTCATCTGCCACTCCTTGTTGTTATTTAATTAAGTTGTTAATTAGGTGGGAGGCTGCCCATTTCTTGCCCTGATGCCAGGGGGTGTATCTGGGGCTCTGTTCCTCCCCTACACCGCAGCCCAAGCCTCACAGATGGCATCCACAGATGTTAATCTCACTGGCCCCACACTGGGCCCCAGAATCCTCCTGTCTTGACTCCAACCAGATCCCTCCACTCAGACGGCCTACTCCACCTTCATTTGGGGCTGCCTAGCTCCCTGAAACTACTTCCCCTCTCAGGCATAGTCCCCGCGGGACCTTTGGCCACACAGACCCTGGCCTCACCTCCAAGGCCAGTCGGAACCCCAGGCCCTCAGCTCTGGGCATCCCTCGTGGTGGACCCCTGGCCCTTTTGACTGTTCTGGTCCTGGCCCCAGCATTGACCAGTCGAGGGTACTCTCAGTCAGGCCTCTGAGCCTCTAGCCCCACTCTCTTTCCTGGGTCCACCTGCCAGGTCTGGGCAAATAAAATCATTAGCCTATTGTACAGTAAGTACAAGGGACTTAACATAGACAGTGACTTCAGGCCCATTGTAATCTACCTGATACTCATCTCTGCACTTCAAGACTAAGAATTTCAAATTAGTTAAATTTTAAAATTTATGTGCAACTCAAAAATTGCCACATGATTTTCCTTTGAGTTTTTTAGAAGCATAATCTTTTACCTTTTGATTGAACTGGACAATTTTCAGGTGAATTCCATTTGCCATGGGGTGTAATAATGGAAATTGGTAGAAACTCTAGGCCTTATCATTCAGTTGGATATAATTAATAATTACAAAAATTGAACTGCAAAACTCCTTTTTTACAGAGAAACCAAAGTTTCAGAATTTGACTCCCTTTGACTTCAAGATGAAAGGCTAACAACTGTGCCTATTATTTTTCTGTCTGACTCTTCCTTCTTGTCACAGAGTCTCTTCAGTGGAGTGGGAGGGCTGGGGAAGGAAGCTTGCCTGGGACCACCGTGGCCTTGTCTGGTCTCTGAGAGTACTTCCCCCTGTCCCCCCCACCTCCCATGCCTGAAAGCCAGCACAGGCGTGGCTCTTACGGCAGGGGAGAGCCCAAGCTCCTTCCAACTCTGAGGATCCTGGCCTTTCTCTGTCCCTATTCCAGAGCCCATGGCTTTAGAACCCCCCCCCCCCCCAAAAAAAAAAAAAAACAAACAAACCAAAAACTAGTTGTTCCCTTTCCAGTTTCTCCAGCTCGCAACAGATTCTTCACTTGCCCCAGTCTCCAGACTCTTCTGTCTAGGAGCTGACAGCCTGCTTCCTGCAGCCTTCCCTCCCAATATCATGTTTATCCCACCTTGGGTGTCAAGTATTTAATCTTTATTGATATGTCAGCCAAGCTATTCAGGACTGCGTTGATGTTGAAAGTCCAGAACAAAGCCAGACCTGGCATTTAATCCTTCATTCTCTGTGCACAGGCTAATGAAGTAAATACAAATAATGATGCAGACACAATTAACACAGACCTATCATAATAAAAACTATAGCTCATCCCACTTCTACTATCAAACTTTATACAGAATTTGAGAATGAGTGGGACAGAACAACAGAGCAAAATGATCTGCTGTGACATTTTAAAAATTTTAGCCATTTAGTTTCCTTCACTTAAAGCCTGTGTTTATTGCATTTTTATATCATTATGGTATGATTGCATTGGAATAGTTAGGTTATAGACATGTTGTTTGTCAATATTGATTATGATTCTTCAGGACAATTAATTATGATAGACTGTCTTGGTATGAAATTTAGTTGGCTTTCTTAATCAATATTTAAGAATATTTTTCCCCTGACTTGCACTTTTCAAAGTACAGAAGCTAAATATTTAAGACTTTCTCAGTTTCTATTCTAAGAACAAAGATATCTGAGATTTTGTTCTC
>NW_005841846.1:199502-232033 GCF_000455745.1 Alligator sinensis | reverse complement strand
ATGCCTAATAAGTAATGATAATTAAGTAAAAGAATTGAAATTAGAAATTGAAAGGAAATTAAAGGAACTGAAATTAGAAAAGGGCTCAAGCCATGAATATAGATCCAGAATTCAGGTGTGCTTGGATCAGAGATTTTAATCTGATCCCCTCTCTTATTAAATCTGCAACACATAGCTATCTAGCAAGGCCATTAGGGAAGACTGTTAAGGGAATTCAATTGCTGCTGTTGCCTGCTGGCTTTAGAGTTGAACGTGATTTAAAGATGGGAAACAGGGAGAGTGTGTTTATGTAGTACATGCTGGAATAGGGCCCTAAGCAGCCACATAAACTTAAGGTTTCCCTCTGCCTATGTGTATACACCCCTGCTGTATCATTACATTTTTGAGAAGTAACATGCCTGGCAATGGTATTTTGTTGCCAACTGAAAAACTGGAATTTCTCAGTAAGGAAATAGGGAGAAGTATGGTGAAACACTAAAACGAACACTGAAATGAGTCAAAGGGAGGAAGGATGAAGAAGTGGCAAATACATTCTCCATTTTTTTCTAATGTTAAAGAATTACCTTATAATTTACATTAGAATTGAGCATTAAAATTATTATCTAGTACTGGATTCTAGACCAGGGGTGGGCAATTATTTTGGGTGGAGGGCCACTTAATGAGTTTTGGTGAGTTGTTTAGGGCTGCATGGGTAGACTTGGCCCCTGACAGGTGCCCTGCCCGCTTGTCACCACCTTGGGACTGGAAATCCCACCCCTAACCCCTGACTTTTGCCACCATAAGTCCCCCCCCTTGCCCCCTGGAAATACTCTGGGGGGGGGGGGGGAAGGGTTGCCATCTTAGAACCAGAAAAAACCAAATCATAAACTACAAGTCAAATACCTACTATAACATATATTTTAATTTTATTATGAAAAATATTTTTATCAGGATTTGTGTACACACAATGCACAATTATGCACAATAAGTCAAAAATAAATACTTAGTCTTGTATATTGTCTGTGTGTGTTGGGATGTGGGTGGGTGTGGATGTGTGTGTGCGTGTATGGTGTGTGAGGTCTGTGTTTGTGTATGGTAGAGTGTGTGGGGGTTTGTGAGGGGGTGTGGCTGCGTGTGGGGAGACATAGTGTATGTTGGGGGGTTGTGTATATGTGGCAGTTGTTAGGGCAGGATGTGGATGTGTGGGGTTTGTGGGGTGTGAGGGAAGGTAGTGGGTGTGTGGGGACCCCTTCACCTCTCCCATGGTACAGCAGCAGCAGGCAGGATGAAAGTGAAGGGTATAGCCTCCACCAGGCTGTCTGTATCGCTGGCACTCCCTGCCACTCATGCACATTTCCTGCACTTGCTGGGCATGGAGGGAAGCCCCATATGCTGGAGCCAGCTGCCTTCCCCTCCCCACAGAGGAAGGCACCTAGGGCTTTCCTCCCATGCTGTGCAGTCCTGGTGGGGAAAACAGCCAGCTCCACCGTGCAGGGCTTCCCTCCTGTGCCCGGAGAGTGCAGGGGCTGTGTGTGAGTGGCAGAGAGAGGGAGTACTGGTGATACAGATGGCCTGGTGGAGGCTGTGCCTCTCTTTGTGATGTGTGGCGCTGGGTGGAGCTGTGCCCCACCAGGAACCTCTGTCCTGAGTGCCCTGCCTGCTGCTGCCTCTGCCTGCTGGGGCTGCACATCATGGGAGGAGTGTGGGTGGGGGTTCCCCACACCGCCCCACGCTCCCTTACATCCACACGCTGCCTACCCAAGCTCCATGCTGCTGCTGCCCCCTAGGCATAGGCTCTGTGCTGCTGTCAGCCCTAGCCTCATGCCTCACACTCCTGTCTAGCTGCAGCTCAGCCCCCACTGCTTCCTCACCTGCTGCCTGAAGCCAGGAGGACACTGGGGAAGCTGAGCAGGTCCCTGGGGGATGCAGCAGCGGTAGCAGCAGCCTTGCCCAGAAGCTGTGTGCTGGTCAGGCTGTGCCCTTATGCCCCCAAGGTTGGGAGTGAGGAGCAACAGGGTATGTTTTGAGGCGTGTGTACACGTGAGCACCTTGTTCCCTCCCTTGTGGGTGGAAGGGCTGGGTGGGGTGCTGCAGGCTGGATGACAGTGCTTGGTGGGCTAGATCTGGCTCATGGGCTGTATTTTGCCCACCCCTGTATTTGAACCAGGTCTTAACCTGGTCCAAGATTCTTTTAGACATATAAGTCAGAAGAGACCTCACTGGCCTGGCAACAGATATAGAAGGTAAAAGATCATTCTGAACAGTGTCTGAAGTTGGTACTTCTCTTAGAACAGTACTGTTAAAGTGTGTTGTACCATTGCATCCACAACTACTGCTATAGATTATACTTTTTGTACCACTTTTAAAACTAGAAATACCATAAGAACTCTAACTGCATTGCTTTTAAAATTGTATCTGACCTGTGTTGGTTGGTTGGGGTGACTCAAATCACTTTACCATACTATTGCGAGACTAATACAGGAATATTAACATAGACTGATGTAATTGTTTCCAATTATCTTGGTTTCATTACAAACTTCATATGAAATCCTGTACAAACCAATGTTCAATTGTAACTTGGCAAACGGCTTGTCATAACTATGTGTAAACCATTCTTTATTCTGGAAGCAACCAGCCATAACCTGACTGAGAAGGCTAATCTTTGACATAATGATTAAAATCTTAGAATTCTCTGTTCTGCTCTAGATTTTCAATTAAGTTATTAAGAAGAGAGCTAGAAACACTACAGGTATATAGATTATGAGACTGATGCAATAAGGATCTTGTTTTTTTGAAAACATAATTTTTAAAATGAACTCATTTGGATTCCACTTTGACTGTCAGGTTTCATAGATTTCTAGAGTCGGAAGGGACATGGTAGATCATTGGGTCTGACCCCCTGCACCAGGCAAGAAAGAGCGCGGGGGCTAGGTAACCCCAGCCAGATGCCTATCTAATTTCCTCTTGAACATCTCTAGGGTAGGGGAAAGCACCACCTCCCTTGGAAGCCCATTCCATATTTTGGCAACCCTTACCATAAAGAATTTTTTCCTTATGTCCAATCTAAATCTGTTCTCCTTCAGTTTGTGGCCATTATTTCTGGTAACTCTGAGGGGCACCTTGGTAAACAGAGTGTCCCCCATTTCCTGCTGGCCCCCCTGATGAGTTTGTAGGCAGCCATAAGATTGCCTCTCAGTCTTCTCTTGCAGAGGCTGAAGAGATTCAGATCCTTCAGCCTGTCTTCATAAGAGGCCCTCAACCATATGAGTAGCCCTTCTCTGAACCCTCTCAAGGTTATCTACATCCCTGTTGAAGTGCAGTGCCCAAAACTGGATGCAGTACTCCATCTGTGGCCTCACCAATGCTGCATAGAGGGGAATTATCACTTCACTAGACCTGCTTGTGATGCTCCTGCTAATGCAAGAGTGTGGTTAGCCTTGCTTATTGCCTCATCACACTGGTGACTCATGTTCATTTTTGTGTCAACCAGGGCTCCGAGATCTCTTTCCACTGTTGTGGTGCTCAGAATGCTCCAACAGAGGATCCAGAGGAGGGCCTGAAGGGAAAAATCTAGTCACAGGTAGAGCCTTCCTGCACAAGGGGGAGACCCTGAAAAGACTATGTACCTTCATAGGGGTGCAGGGCAGGCTGGCACACTGCAGAGAATGGATTAAGGAATTGTTTTGGGGACATTGCCAGAGCCTGACAAGAAGGCTGAGGAGCAGCTGGGTTTTTTTTCCTGTGATTTCTTTTGCTGTCTATTTTGATTTTGTCTGATCACAGGGAAAGACTGGCCCCTGGAAGGGTGTACCCAAAAGAGGCACTAGGACACCCTGGGGTGCAGAGAAGGTTACAACAGGCAGCATTGCAACCTGGCTGCAGAAGATCATCGTAAAACACCATCAGGAGAGGCTAGGCTGGGGTAAAGGGGAGGTTTGGAGCCCCACCAAAGACACAGGGATCAAGACCAGGCAGGATCACCGTGGGCATTGCCTCCCAGGAATATATAGGTCATCAAAGTCATGGCAGGTGATCCAGAGCCAAGGTCTACCCTGCTGCCACCTGTAGGCAGATGAGTACAGGGCAGCACAAGCAAGCCCTATAATACCTACAGATGTCAGAGGTGTCATCTGTGAATTTGGACAAGGTGCTTTCAACACCTTCATCCAAATCACTGATGAAGATATTAAACAGTACTGGTCCAAACACAGAGCTTTGGGGGACACCACTGCCCACATCCCTTGAGGGAGAAACCGTCCCATCCACCACTACCACTCGCTGGGTGTGTCCCATAAGCCAGTTTTTCACCTACCTTACTGTGAAAAAATCCACATCACAGCTACTTAGTTTGCTTGTATGAATTGGATGCAACACTGTGTCAAAAGCCTTTTTAAAATCCAGCTAAATAATATCTACTTCCTCCCCTGCATCTAAGCACTTTGTGACCTGGTCATAAAAAGAGACCAGGTTAGTCGGGCAGGATTTGCCTGCTATAAACCCATGCTGGTTGCCCCTTACCATTGTGTTTCTCGCTGGCCCCCTGCAAATGTGATCCTTTATGATTTTTTCTAAGGTCTTACCAAGAATAGAGGTGAGGCTAACTGGCCTATAATTACCCAGGTCCTCCTTCCTCCCCTTCTTGAAGATAGGGACCACGTTGGTCCTTTTCCAGTCCTCTGGGACTTGTCCGAAGAATCATTAGCACTCAAACTGCTGTGCCAGTGGTTCTGCTATGTCATTGTCCAATTCCTTTGATATTATTTGGTTGATATTATTGGAGGCACAAAACCAAGGCAGTGAACTAATAGACCTGTGGTGTTGGTCTTGGTGAGCAGGTATAGACTTATTCTTCCTAGAAATTCATGTCATTAGTAGATACCAGATTCTTATATGTTATCCATATCTGGTAGCGTAGTTATGAGTACCTGCTACTTCATAGGTTGCTCTCTAGGTGCCAATGATACTATAACAATGGCCGAAGAAGATGCTAGACTGAGGACCCAAAACTGAGAATTTTTGTATATTAAGACAGATTTGATTTCTTTTTCATTGACAACCATGAGTATATTCTATTTTTTATTCTCTGCTTTCAGTTCACCAGTCTGTACAATAATTCTTGACTTCCTATTTTCAGTAGTTACTGACTCTGAAGGTTAGAATGTGGAGTTTTTTTAAATGTCCCCAAATATTTTTGTTTGGGAATTTTTATGGTCAGAGAAAGGATTTCAGAATCCTTCACCACACTTCAAAATACCAACATCCTAGATCCCAAGCATTTTTATGATCAGTTTTTAGTAACTTATTCATATTAAGTAGCATTTACTTTGAGTGGTTGCATAAAATTCTAGTTGTAAGAAAGGGTATCAGAATCGGGTCCTTGACTGAGATGATAGCAGGATCAGAGCCAGCATAAATAAGTCTGTGGTTTACAGAGAGGCATCTGTAACATGTTGACTTTTATTGTGTTTTTTTTCAGTCTGCAGTTTCTCCATTAGGGGGAATCCTTGCTCTGTCTTCTTGTGTAGATTTTCATTTCTCCTGAAAGCACTTTTAAGTACTCTTCCCCCTTGTGAAACACTGAAGTCTATAGTCCTGCTTCTAAAATATCTGTTTAAAGTGGTGGTTAGATCATGACTGCTTTGAGTTTAACAATACAGTATATACCAGAGGAAGAGAGACTTCTGTTGATCAGTGAAGAGCATTTAGTTCTTGTTCTTTTCTGCACATAAGCAGCAGTAGCGCAAAAATCATACTGCTCACAGAAATGTCATACTGTTTTAAAGACTAAATCAATAGACTCCTTTCAGTCCTTTTCATTTTTGACAGAGTTGACTGACTTAGTGAAGAGTTCTGGGCTGACTACTGTTACAGTTCTTTCTACCACAGGTCTTCATTTTTACCTACCTGGCCTTATCAGTTGAACTGTGGAAAATATTTAATTAGTAAAGCAATATTAAATTACATGTGCTTACTCGCTTTGAAAAATGCCATATCCTGTGTTCAGTCCAAACCAAATTAAATAGCTAGCTTGTGGAATTAAAGTTCTACAGAACCTGACTAAGGATGCCTGTCACAAACCCATCTGTGGTGGACCTCCAGAGCCCCGAGTTTCTCCTTACTGCACTGCCACTTGCCCCAAGGATCAGACTGAGGTTATCCTGAGATATTCCCTTATCCCAGCACCTTAGATCCTCTGCCTCTGTACCTGGAGTCTACAGCTGCAGTGAGGCATCTCTGCTGGCCTTAAGTGGCCCCAACTTTTAGGTTCTGAAAGAAGAAATTATAGGTTCCCTTCACCATGGAGAGGGTTAGCCTGGAGAATCACTTGCTCAGAAGTCACTCCTTCCATAGGCAACCAGTAAGGAGACAAACAACAAAATGGTTTATTATAAAAACAGAACAAACATAAGAAACCAGTAACTATGTGCTAGGATGCAAATAGAGACACAAGACTAAACCAGTAAAAGAAAATACCAGAAAACTGACCTGTTCTTATCCTACACCTTTAATCCAAAGATGGAGTTCTTAGTCAGCTCAAGGGTCTAAATGCAGCCTCTGGCTCCAGCCCTGCACATCAGGGCCTCCTGTATTCTCCTCTCGGCTTACTATACCCAGCCTCCTTAGCTGGGGGATTCAGCCATTTCCTTGTACCTGAGAGGACTGAAGACCCAGCTATGCTCTCTAGGCAAGCTTCAGTACCTTTGTCAGTCTGGCTTGTTCTCTTTGAGATGGCGTCAGACATCACATTCCAAACGTATGAGCTTTTGTCTGGTGTTATCACTCAGTGTGTAGATTCTGTCTACCCTGTCCGGGCATTTTAAAGGTTGCAGCTTTCAATTAAGTGCTGTTTTTTGGACATTGCATTCATGCAGGGGGTTGTTCAAGATGTTAATCTTATAGTGTGTGGTTTTGAAGCATCTGTATCCAGGTCTCAGTCCATTCAGCTTGACCCATACTTCTCAGTCAAAATCTTACCCAGTGGGGGACTTGGTTACTGTTGCTATAAAATGTCGTAGGAATACAGCCGATCTTTCCCAGTGGTCGGTTTGAGTCAGTATCCCCAGTTTCTTCCAGGAGCTTGTGGGCTTCATATACAAATGGTTTGCAACTTTTCAGCCTCTTAAACCTCCATCTGTTCAGATCTTCAGTTAACAGTTGATGGAGCAGATGGTTTTCATCATCTCTTGCTTTTGTTGCTAATAATGATGTTAGGGTTTGTCTTCTTATATCACTTGGTCTAATGACAAGGTACAGAGAGGGAGAGAGAGAGAGAGATAGAGAGTTGGTGTGTAGGTTATGCAGCCTGTTATGAGTCTCAGTGCACTAAGTAAAGTGGTAAGCTTTTTAGTATGACAGCTTCTGGACCACACAGAAGCAACATATTTTGCTGGGGTGTATTATTCTGCAAGTGCAGTGGTTCTGAACACTTTGAAGTTGGCACCCCATGTTGTGTTGGCCAAGCATCTTAAGGCAGCTACCCTGTAGAAACTTTACTGCTGACCTTCTGGATGTGATGTTTATAGGTGAGGAAACAGTGTACTGTGACTCCTAGGTAGGATGGGGTATGCTCACAGGGAAGGATGTGGTTTCATAGTTTCATAGTAGCTAGGGTCAGGAGGGACCTGAACAGATCATCTAGCCTGACGCCCCGCCATATGCAGGAATGAATGCTGGGTTCACAAGACCCCAGACAGGTGATCGTCCAACCTCCTCTTGAATTTGCCCAAGGTAGGGTCAAGGACCACTTCCCTGGGAAGTTGGTTCCAGATTTTGGCCACCCTAACTGTAAAATATTGCCTTCTGATCTCTAACCTAAACCTATTCTCCATCAGCTTATTACCATTGTTCCTCACCATCCCAGGTGGTGCTGGGGAGAGATAAGGGCTCTACCTATTTGCTGTTGATCTCCCCTGATGAGTTTATAGGCAGCCACCAGGTCCCCCCTCAGCCTCCTCTTGCTGAGGCTGAACAGGTTCAGGTCCCTCAGTCTCTCCTCATAGGGCCTGTCCTGCTGCCCTCTCACCAAGCGGGTGGCCCTCCTCTGAACCCTCTCCAGGCTGGCCACATCCCTTTTGAAGTGCGGTGCCCAGTACTGGATGCAGTACTCCAACTGCAGCCTGACCGAAGTTGCATAGAGGGGGAGTATCACCTCTCTGGACTGGCTTTAGATGCATCTTCGGGTTGCCTACTCTGGTATTCAGCATGCTCTTGTTTTGATGATTGTTCAGGTGATAGAGTGATAATACTGATTTATTGATGCTCAACTTTAAGCACCACTTATGGAGATAGTCAGCAATGAGTTCCATGTCAGTACTCAGCATCTTTTCCAGTTCTGTCATGTCTATTCCTTGTGCTACTAGGGTAGCATTGCCAGAGTACATCTATCACTTAGATGTTGTATGCTGGAAGTCTGAGCTATGTACACTGAAATGTACATTGTATACCAATACTGGTGCTAGTACTGACCCTTGGGAAACTCTGTTCTTCAGCATTTGTACTGGTTTTTTTCTCCTTGGCTGGTAGCAATTTTGAATGATCTGCTGGAGACCATGTTCATAATGAAAACACATCCTGGCTATTAACATGTCATCTGCTCATTTTTAGCGGGCTCACAGTATTCCAATCACTTCCTGACTCCTCCCCCTCCAGTAATGCATATTTACCAGACTACATTCTTGGATCCTTTTTTGATGTGCAGATTCATTAATCTATTAGGTGTTAGGTTTCTTTTAAAATGTAAATATATCACCCTCTGGCCAGACCCAGGCTTCTGTGAGTCTTATCACATCAGCATGGAGGGCCAAAATACAAAACATGTCAAACCAGCTCTTCAAAACTTTAACAGGCATAGGTGGTTCAAGTTAATCACTGCTTTACTAGCAGGATCTTAGCTGAAATATAGAGATTCATCAAAATTACATTTTTATCAAATACTATAGCATATACAGATAGGCAAATAATAGAACTGAACACAACTACTCACTAGATACAATTAGTATCCACAAAACTAAATCTAATTTAGGAGAATATCCATGCCTGACACATGGTGAACCCCTAAAGTACTTTTATCTTGGGGTACCTCAGTGGTGGTGTTAAATTTTTGGTAAAGATGAGCAGCTTTTAGAAAGCTGATTTGCGGAAAATTTCCTGCTTGGACGGCTCTATTTTTAGTTGTCCAAAACAGGGTAGGTGATTAGGCAGTGAAGGTCAAAGATCCCTTGCTTCATGCAGAGGCATTATCTTGACTCTGGGATGAGTTAGGTAACTGGGAAAAATTTGCCAGGTACTTTTTAAAAGTTCTGACAGATATTTTATGGTTTATCTATGTCAGATAAAGCAGGCTTGAAAGACAGAGGGAAGGGAGAAGGGGTTAAGTAAAGTAGCAGCAGTAGAGATGATTATTTTATAGATTTTTTTTCAGGGTGTTTTTCTCCTGAGTTGGGAGGAGGTCGGGAAAGGCAACAGAAGGGGAATAGAGCCAAATATGATTATTTTTCAGCTGAAAGATGACCAGAGGGACAGAATACAAGCAATAACCAGACCCCTGAAAGCATGTTTTTCTTTAGACAGAGATGAATCTAGAATGGCTGGATCTGGTAATGTCCTAAAAATAATGCCGAAAGAAGTAGATGCTGCCTGGTACTATCCCTGTTGGCTTTCCCCTAAGCTATAGAATTCTTATTTTTGGGACTATCTGCATGCAATAAGGTGTATTTGTCAGACTTATTCAGTGTGGTCACATACAGTATTTTATTTCAGCTGAAGTGAACAGAATTGGTGAAGGAAGCCTGTCCCAGTCATTTGAAAGGTGACAAGCAATCAGTCGAGATGTGGGGACCTTCCAAATGGATGAGGTAGTAAGAAATGATACAAGGCTTCAGAGAAAAGGTTTTAAAATAATTGTTAGTTCAGTTGCATTTTACAAAGTGAATTAATGCCAAGCTTGAAATAAATTCAAGCTATGCAGGATAGTTCAACAAAAAAAAAAACACCTTGTCAGTGAACTGTGCCTGTGAGACAAGTAGTGTCAGATTAAACAGAGCAACAGTAGGTCCCAGGCTATATGACTTTTACCCTAGGCAGAAATAGTTTCAATATAACATGTGACAGGGGGCACTCTCCAGGGCCTAGTCACAGTACCAGCCTGCCCACCTGTCTAGGGCAGTGTTCCTGGTCTCTCCTGCCATGCCTTGTTAAGATACTAGTTATAATACTGTGGGAAACTGCCCATTTAATGCCCCAATGTCTAGGGGTTTACACATGACTCGGACTTTCCCTTATCATGTCCTATGCCCCGTAAATTTTACACTGTTGTTATCAACTCTATGCGCCCTCTTGGTGTCTCTACACCACTTGGGCTCCAAGTTCTTTGGTGCATGACTTTCTGTGCCTCTTCTCCTGGCACCTGACTCTGAGCCTTTCTCTGATGTCTGGCTCTCCATGCCTATCCCTGGCATCCGGCTTTGCATCTGTCTCTCTCTGTGTCTCTCTCTCTGGCACCTGGCTCTGCACCTCACTCGCTGGTGCCTGGCTCTGTGCCTCCTCCTGGTCAACTGCAGGTGCAGGGCAATAGCCCTATTAGGCCATTGCTTAGGCAACCCGCAGGTGTAGGGCTCTGCCTAGCCTCCTGAGCAGCCTGGCCAGGCTGCTTCTGCCCTTTAAAGTAGCATGCACATCTTGGTGCCCTGCTACATAACAGAAGAAAGAATGAAACATGTCAAAGTCTTCTATTTTTCCTAGTGATGGGAAAGTAGTTTCAGATAAAATAAGAACTGACCCTAAACCTTAGTTGAAGTATGTGGGGGTTGCGTCCCACTTGGGGCATGCTCCCGGACTTTCGTATTTCAGGTTGCACCATATGCTATTATAAATGGTATTTACCCACTCTCTCCTGTCATGTCTTGACTAATATATGATGTTATAAGTCGGAATGTGTCAATTATTATCTACCGTCATAAGAGCTGCCAGTCTATCATGAGGAAGATGATCCTTTAAGGAACGCACTTTTGTTTCCCCCTTTTCCTTCTTGAAAGTGTCTAATGTGTCACCCATCAATTGTCAATTACAACTCTACGTCATTTGAGCCAGTTTTACGATGTCTTTTATTTCTCTATATTTAAGCTTACATCTATTATCTTCCATCTGCTAGCCAGACTATCATTAATTCTTTACATCAATGAAATAAACATATCAACTTAAACGCATCTTGCTCGGATGTATATTCAACTCAACTGGGTTACGGCATATCAATTACTTTTACATCAGCCTTGTCCTCTTTGCCCTGGGTTCTATTTTTCTTTCTTCCTTTATTCCATCTCAGGTGTGATCCCTCTTCCTCAGGATTTACAGTGTCTTATGTCCCAATTGCCTCCTTTGTTTTTGTTTTCTTTTTCATTATGCACGTGTCTGACTAACCATGAGACACGTCATAAACAACAATCACAGTCTCAGTCTGGACATTCTCTCTCAAGGGGAGGGGAGTTCCTTTTTGTTTTTGTTTTTTTTTCCTCAAAGTTTACCTTGCTACCTCCCTTCGTTGGAATGTCTCTCTCCTTTAATCACGCCGGTCTCTTTACCCTCCCCGAGCCTCCACTTGCTGGGGCTTTCCTTTCTCTTGCTCTTGCTGGCTCTGCTCCTCTTCTCGCCTCTCCGTTTCTCTCCAGCCCTGCCCTTCTCTCCTGCAGTTCTCCCGAGCTGCACGGAACAGCTGCTCCGGAATCTCCACTCTCCTCCTGTTCCATCGTTCTTGGTCCTTTTGGACCCTTCTCCTCCTGGGAGTCTTATGTTTATTACTGTTATCCCTTCACATTGAGGTACAAAGGTATGGTAATTGTGGTCATTTAAATGCCAACATTGTGCTTTTCACTATACTAGACAAGGGGAAGAAAAAGGAACCCTTCCCCACCCCCAAAATCTGGGTTGGATCCTCAGCTATTAAATACTGCCATGCTCCTTTTGACTTCATAGATCAAATACTTTTTGGAAAATGGAGGTACTTGCAATATAGGCAACAAGGAGCTAAATTTTGAAAACTAGAAAGCTCATGTGGTTTCTTGTATTCCTTATCACCTGCTGTGTGTATATGTGTGTGTGTGTGTGTATGTAATTTCATGCATGCAGCTACCATGACTACAGTGTTGCATATGCAACTACAGATTCAAAAGAAAATTCATAATTCAGGTGATTGCATTTCTTTTGGGTTATCCATTATACTGCAATAATTAGAAAAACACAAATTGTGCTGCACTCTGCTTTATTCCAGCTTTCCAGGTGCAAAGTTCTTAAAACGAAGCATTTATTTTAATCCTAAATGCACTTGGCATCCTTCCTATGTCAGATTTTTTTACCATGAGCAATATCATAGTCTATGATTTTCATACTGGAGTCCATCATAGACCTTTCAGTTACTGAGTTACAAAGGAACCTATAGTAGTAAAATATGAATGGGCTAACTAGAATGACATGAAATTCTCATGCAAGTTTTTCATATAGGGCAGGGGTAGATCTGAGGTGGTGTGCAATATATTTCAAATCAAGCCAAATTATAATTTCAACCAGGTCTATTTTTATTTTTGTTTTTTGTCCTACTACATATCTGAGCAATGTTTGGAGTTAGTGGCTCATGGTTTCTTTGTGGGGTAGCAATTCTCCTAGCCACTCATTAATCTCTTCCAAGTAAATGGATGTTTGGTCATTCAATATGTGGAAACTCTTTCATTTGAATGTTTATTGAACCAATGTCTCTCAGCACTTAGATAGTTCCTGAATGTAGGTAATGACATGGTGCATATTGTCAGCACTTAATAAATAATGGTGAAAGGAGACAATGTACTGCTGAATGGCTGCATGTATAGATCAGATGAGGTGTATAAAAATCAAGATTTAAATATTGCTGATTATTAAAGATACAACAGTCTCTTTAACAAATGTATCAGTATTGTCAGCACACTGCTAGATTATAGGTAAAGAGATTTCTTTTTTACCCCATCCACTTTCAGAGTGATAAAAATATCCTTCACTGCATTCTAAAAGATGCTGTGTACTCTTCAAGAAGTGCAGCATTTCTCCTGAGGTGGATGGATTTCCACAATAGAAACATAGAATCATAGAAAATTAGGGTTGGAAAGGACCTCAGGAGGTGACCTAGTCCAACTCCCTGCTCAAAGCAGGACCATCCCCAATTAGATCATCCCAGCCAAGGCTTTGTCTAGCTGGGTCTTAAAAACCTCCAAGGATGGAGATTCCACAACCTCTCTGGATAACTTATTCCAGTGTTTTACTGCCCTCCTAGTGAGAAACTTTTTCCTAATATGTAACCTAAACTTCCCTTGCTGCAAGTTGAGACCATTGTTCCTTGTTCTGTCATCCGCCATCACTGAGAACAGTCTAGCTCTATTCTCTTGGGAACCACTCTTCAGATAGCTGAAGGCTGCTATAAAATACCCTCTTGGTCTTCTCTTTTCTAGACTAAATAAGCCCAGTTCCCTCAACCTCTCCTAAGTCACGTGCCCCACACCCCTCACCTTTTTCACTGGGCTCTCTCCAGCTACATCCTTGTCTACATCCTTTCTTGGGGTGGCAGAGGTGGGGGGGAGGGGGTGCAAAACTGGACACAGTTCTCCAGATGTGGCCTCACCAGTGCTAAATAGAGGGGAATAATCACTGCACTTGACCTGCTGGCAACACACCTACCAATGCATCCCAGCATGCCGTTAGCCTTCTTGGTAACAAGGGCACACTGTTGGCTCATATTCAGCTTGTTGTCCGCTATAACCCCCAGGTTCTTTTTTGCAAGCTGCTGCCCAGCCAGTCAGCACCCAGACTGTACCGTTGAATGGGATTGTTCCATCATAAGTGCAAGACTTTGCGGTTATCCTTATTGAACCTTATGAGATTTCTTTTAGTCCAACCCAGAAATTTGTTGAGGTCTATCTGAACCCTAACTCTATCCTCCAGTGCCTCCATTGTATCTATTTCTCCCCACCAGCTTTGTGTCATCTGCAAACTTGCTGAGGCTGCACTCTATGCCATTTCCCAAGTCATTGATGAAGATATTGAACAAACCTGGCCCCAGTACTGATCCCTGGGGCACTCCACTTGAAACTGGCTGCCAATTAGACATTGAGCCATTGAGTACTAACCCTCTGAACCTGACAATCCATCCAGTTTTCTATCCACCTTACAGTCCATTCATCCAACCTGTACTTCCTTAGCTTGCCTGTGGGAATGTTGTGGGAGACCATATCAAAAGCCTTGATAAACTCAAGGTACACCCCTTCCACTACTCTCCCTGCATCCACAGAGCCAGTCATCTCATCATAGAAAGCAATCAGGTTAGTCAGGCATAACTTGCTCTTGGTGAATGTTTGTGCATGTGCATGTGCTGATTGTTCCTAATCACCTTCTTCTATCCCAAGTGCTTTGAAATCAATTCCTTGAGGACCCATTCCATGATTTTTCCTGGGACTGAGGGGAAGCTGATCAGTCTTTAGTTCCCTAGATCATCCTTTTTCCCGTTCTAAAATATGGATACTATATTTGCCCTTTTCCATATGTCCAGGACCTCTCTTCATATTCATGAGTTTTGAAAGATGGTGGCCAGTGGCTCTGCAATCACATCAGCCACTGGCCACCATCTTTCAAAACTCAGCACTCTTGGGTGCATCCTGTCTGGCCCCATGGTCTTGTACCCATCCAACTTTTTGAAATAGACCCTAAATAGGTTCTTTTGCCACGGTTGGCTGCATACCTCCTCCTAATGTGGTTCTTAGACATTGTTTATATTTAAATTGCTCTGGACCATTTTACATAGAAAATACTATAAGTTACCAAGATCATGCATCTTAATATTTATTGACCCTGATATATTCAATTATAAATTAACCATTTATTTTGAGAATTTTTAACTTTTTCAAAAAGGCCTGAGCCAGCTATTTAGAAGAATGTAGATTTCTAATGATGCAGGGAGGTGACTGACTATTTGGATTTTTCAAGCATCTTGGCCTTCAATTCTCATTGATTCAAGTAAGAACATAATAACAAAATAAATGCCATACTGGATCAGACCCCAGGTCTGTATAGTCAAGCATCCTGTATCCCACAGCAGCAGAAAAGGATATTTAAGCAAGACATTTCTAGGGGAACCGATCCATCCTCTGTCTCCCTCTCCCCCACCTCCACAACATTTAGACACCTAGGAAGTCCTCATTTTGAGGCTGTATCCTTTAGCTATCCTAGCTACGGATCCTCCATGAACTTGTCCAATTCTTTTTTGAGCCTGATTAAATTATCAGTCTCTGCACTCTCTCATGGCACGTCCTCCAATACAATTAATGACACTGCATGAAAAGTTTCTTTTGCTTTTTTAAAATCTACTTCCTAATGATTTCATTGTACATCTCCTAGTTCTAGCATTGTATGAGATAGTAAATCAGGATTTACTTTCTTTAGGCCAATCATGATTGTATAGACTTCAGTAAACATTAGGTGCCTGCTTCTTTAGTTACCTAGTGGCGGATAAAAATAAATCTGACCATAAGTGTCACTTTTAATCTGCTTTTACACAGCTTTTAATCAGACAATAAGTGCCATTTTCAAATGTGAGGAAGGCACTGAGGGGTCTCATCTCATTGAAAACTGGTGCAAAAAGTCAGTATTGCAAATAGGAATGAGGGTCCTAACTCATTTGGTGCTTTTGAAGGTTTTAACTCCTGTCTGTCCTTTTATATTTGTGCAAGGTTAAAATAAAATCTCCTATTTCGACATTGTGCATTTAATACTCACATAGTTGGCATAGATCTGAGAGATCACTAAAAGAATTATTATTACTAATTTCTTTTGATAGTCATTTAATGGCCTCTAGCTTCTGTAGGTTCTCCCCCCTCCAACCTTCTTCCCACAATTTCTGGATAACCTACTATTTCTTTGCTGTACTTTGAATGGATTGGCTTATTCTACTTATACAATGTTTCATCGGTGGTTTCCTTTCTACAACTCCCCCCAGCCCAGTGGCATTGGCCTTTTGAAAAGATAGCTTGCAGCAAAAAAAACACTCATTAACTCTGCTGTAACTATGGAAATCTCTGCAGAAAGATGTTAGCTTCCTGCAGCTTGAAACACATTTTAGAGGTGCTAAACTCTAGAGCAGAGAAAACCTGTTCAATGAACATTCTTTGCTTTTTAGATCCAGTGACAAGCTCTGGATCTGGCTTATAAAGTTATCATTAAAAAAAAAAAAATACAGCTGCTAGGCAGAACATCTAACTATTGCCCAAAATGATGCCCAGCGGCTCTTAATGAATAACATTTTGAAGTGCAGAATACTCAAAGTCAGTGGCAATCCTGAGGGGAGATTGTTGGAGCTTGGGAAGGCTAAACTTAAACCTACGCTGTCTTTCTACCAGACATGAAAAATAACACCAGCCAGCAAGCAAGCCCTAAAATAAAAAGCTCATATGTGAAGATGTTTTTTAGGGTCAAAAACTTGTCTGTGGATATATAAACGAGAGTGCCTTTGAGGCTTCTGTGGTACTGCACGCACAAATTTTGAGGGGCCTTTTGCACAGATCCAAGGAAAGGCCTCTTTTACTTAAGTTTTTAATGAGTCAATTTACTTGTAATGGAAAATAAACTTTATATGCTGCTTGCATTTAAATAGGAAGCCTTCCATTTCATAAGTCTGTATAATCAATTGGCGACACTGAGATGCAAACCTCCCAAACATTTAATACTATGAAAATAAGGGTTTGATTAGTTTGCATGTGGATGCCAGCACTGACTCTCTGGATGTTTCCCTGGGGGTTGTGCAGATGTGAAGTGAGAACTTCCTAGTCTAGTGTTTTGTTTTAAGGAGGCAAAGATTCTTTTGAGTGATGTTTTTTATTGGACCAACTGCACAAAGTACCCCTTCTCAAGTCTGGAAAAGAAGCAGATACAGCTTGAGCTGAGGAACAGGTTGAACATTAGGCTAAGCCCCATTCTGTGAGGGGAAAGAAGCATAAGCTAGAAGAGGAAGGGGGAGCCTAGAAACACGGACTGCTGTAGCAGCAGGAGCAATAGGAGAAGCAGTAGATGAGTGGGAGCCTTCCGGCCACATAATAACCCCTTGCAGGCCATGGGCCAATTGGACAGCCCTATTTTAAAGCATGTGTGTATTGCATTCATGAAATATAAAAAAAGAAAAATAAAAAAAATGCAAGGTTAAGAAACAAAGAAAAATGTATTCTTCTTTGTGTTCATATCAGTATCAAGAATACTGAGCTTTTATTTTCTTAATTGTCTCTCAATCTATTTACTACAACTTTTAATTAAGTGTATACTTGCTGGAGAATGACACTGTGAGTATGGTCCATGTACTCTATGGAACCTTTATCCTTGACTATAATAAGACTAATGTTTTGCCCATATTCATAATTCTAGTTTGTTTGTTTGTTTTATTGTTTTGTTTTGTTGTTGTTTTTTTTTACAGACACTATCTCCTGGTCTATGGATTTTCTGGTGAGTACGGGTGGCAGTAGCTACACTTGAATATTCACATGTCAAAGTATACTGGGCATAAATTGACTTTTAAATTTACTTACATTCCCTTTCCTAACCTTCTACTTGTATTATGGATATTTCAGTTGAACTAAGTTGGTAGCAATTTATTAGTTTATATTAGTTTGCTATGAGGTCTAATTAACTTTGCAACTGAACACCATACTTGAAATTCTCCATCTTTTGGTCTGTCGGCATTTAAAAATCTTGATGCTGTCTTAAGCAAGATTATAACAACAAACCTTTAATGTTTACACTAATCATTTTAAATAATGACACATTTTGACATAGTATAATTTTCATAATCTAAATAACTCAAGTTGATTTGTAATAGCCAGTATATTTCAGTTCCTACTTTTTATCTCAACAACAATTTAACAACTAGTCTTTATGTAAAACTGAGATTGACAAATGTTCTTTATTTAGTAGGCTCATGGAAAATAATTAGATTTGCTAAGATGTTGCATGCAAACTAGTCTCCATAACTTTTCATTTTGTGAAAAGAGTTTGTAGAAGTAATTTGTTCGTTAAACTTTTAGTTTAAACTTTTCTAACATATAAAACTGATAAAAACAACAGCAACAACAAAAATAACCTTAATGAACAATTCCAGACAGTTTATGCACCTATATATGCATGCATACAGTTATGCTCTGATTTTTATAACTGTAGCAGTAGTGTTTAATATTAAAGTGTTATAATACCATACAGATATTTTGTAAAATCCAAAAATTATTGCAAACTTAAGTAGTTCAAAATGTTGTTTGAGTAATTATAGTATGTGCATTCTGAACAGTTACTTGCTCTTCTGGGCTGTACCACAGCATTAAGTAGTACACTGAATGGGCCTGTGTGTGAAGAAGAGGCTGTGTATATAGAGCCACAATGTTTTTGGGATACCATGCACAAAGCTAGTTCTGGTCATACCTTTGTACTGGATACTGCATTCTCTTTTCATCTTCTCCCTGCCCAGTTTTGCCAGCTTGGGCAGACATGGTGGTGGACCATGGTCCCTCTTACTACCACAGCTGGTTTTCAACACAGCTCTTGGTGTTAGAGTGCTGTCCAGGCCTTGGTCACCATGGAAGTCAATGCCATCCTTAGAGGTCCCTGAAAGATAAGGGAAGAAAAGATTATGGACTTGTACCTGGGTTCTGTGCAGGTGGAAAGATTCCTTCAATTTCCAAGTCTACAGAGGCGCATAATGGTATATAGGGGTTTAGAATATTTTGTGATTGCCTACAAATTATATGGGGATGGGTTAACTTCTACTTCCTAGCCTTTCATGAAAATGATGACATTAAATAAATGCCCATTTATAAGTGAATATTTCTGTAAATCCCTATAATTATGCACCAGATGCATCTTATATACATGTTGATAGCATCTTGGTATTTGACAGTAGTTAAAGATTTTATTCAATGAAGCATAAATGTGACTTTGAATCAAAGACCTGGGATATGAAAGCAATAAGCAAAATTACAGTGGTCTAAATTATAATTTGAACATGGGCTTTTTAAATTGTCCTGTGTCTCATGTTAACTGTTACTTGGAAATGGTAGGACACTTACGAAGAAGGGCAGAGGGACAAGTGGACAGCAGTGATATCCTGGTACACAGGACCAAAATTTTGTTTGGCATTTGTAGAAAACCTGCTATACATGGATTCAGTACGGTCCTTTGGCTTTGTTTTCATTTGTTACCATAAGTTTCTGGTTGTACTTGGCGTATTGTGTGTGAATGTCTGTCTTGTGCTGTGGAGAAGCTGGCAGGTCTGAAAGAGGGATTAGTGGATCTCTGGTGGGGGAGCATTCAGGAACAGGAAAAGCAAAGTCCCAGGACTGGGGTGAGTGCCTTGGCTTTTTCAGCCCTGAGGCTGTGCTCCAAAGTGTGCAAATGATAGGTAGATCTAACTTAATTCACCTCCTCATTTATTCCTGATCTAGCCTTCAATGTCTGTACATATTGGCACTGAGATTGATCTAATCCTAGTTAGGTTGATTTAAGTGTATTGCCTGAACATACCCTGAATTTCCTTCCTGTTTAAAAAAAAAAAAAAAGATAAAAAACTCACTTGCCCATGGAAGTTATAACATTACTTTTCAAGTGCTTGTTCTTAAACCATATCAAGAGTCAGCAGGTGTTGGTGTGTTAGGCTCTGAGGTTCTAGTCATAGCTTTAAGAACCATCACTGACTGTCTAATGTATAACCATTCATTTTATTAGACTTCCAATAGTTTTACAAACCATGACTTTGAATTCAAATATACATGTGTCTTCTAGGTTCACTGTAGAAGTTTAAAATGGAGTAAAATGACAGGTAAACATTTCCCTTTCCATTTGGTCAATGTTTTTCCTGCATAACTAATAATTATTTTATTTGTATAGGACAAAAGTACCAGGCAAAGTACCTGCTCAGAGAGACTCAGGCTAACCTCAAAAATCAACTGGCTACAGAAATGTATCCTAAATTGAGAATCTAGATTTTACTTTAATTGGTTTGGTTTTCTTTGTCCACATTCTTCAAGGGCTTATCCAAAGCTTATTGAAATCAATGGAAGTCTGTCTTAATCTTTCTTAATGTACTTGTTCAATTTAGGTTTTACACTGAGTAGAAGCACGGCAGGATTGTTTGTTCCTATGTTTTGATTTTTACTTGAAGGAGAATTGTTTGTTGTGCATCTTAAATTCCCTTAAAGCTGGATTGCTTTTTGAAATGTGTGAAGATGGACTCCTGTTCTGCTCAAAATCTTCTTATCCAAAGGAGAGAAGCAGAATTAATGGATTATTGTTTTGTTGTGTGCAAATCTTCACCTGAAGCAGAATTGTTGGTTGCAAGGTTAAAAACTTCTGAAACAGAATTGCCTATTTTTGTTCCTTTTCTGCCTTATTCTCTTTCATAGAAAATCAAATCTTACTTTGAGTCTCTCTTCTGACATGCTCATTCTCTCCAAACTTGGCCTCTGAGCCCTGCCATATCTTCAGTAGCTAGCTCTGTGACATAGTGTGATCTGTGTGCTCCATCACTTTTATGGGTACATAATGTAAATACTATAAAAGGCTGAAACACTGTGCTATATGTCAAAAGAAGGGCACCATACAAAAACGTACTGTATTGTTTCAAACCTCTTCTGAAGCTCACCTGCTTTTGCAATGGTAATATTTTTCTGAAGTGGGACTGCATGTTCCTGTTCTAATCTAAATTTGAGGGTCACCAATATATGTACCTTATTTGCACACAGTTTTAGAAACATTCTGATTGGAAAGTCAAGCACTCAAAGATTAGGAAGTGGCAGCCTTAGGATTGCCTGGCCAACCTTAATTAGGTGTCTTATTGAATATTCATCAAAGTGCAGTCATTCATGATGTGGTCACATACTTAATTTTTTCACAGGACCTATGCCTCAGTCAGGGCAGGTCTGTTCTGGGAATGAATCAGGGTGGTGCACTAGAAGATATTACCATCTATAGGAATGCTTCCTCTCATGTGGCAGAAGCTTTAGGACATGGTTTGAATGAAGTAGGAGACTGCAAGATGAGAAATGAGGGACTCATAGTTAAGGCAGTTCAAACTTTGGAGAATTGCACTGCCACAGATGCTGACCAAATCAGTCAAGCCAATCCTTCCTGCACATGGTTACTGACTGTTTCTCCTTTTATATCTACCCAACCAGATACCATGAAGTCTGATTTGCAAAAATGCTTTGTATTAGCAGCTGCAACCAAAGTCAATGGGAGCCATGTTTAGAACACAACAAAGTACTGTATGATCCTATAGTGGAAAACAAATCTCGTCCTAGGTCCCATATTGGACACTTAAATTTAGTAGATACTATTGTTCTTAAACTGTCTGTGCCTCAGCTTCCTATCTGTACAATGTACAATCAACATCATCCTATTGATTCATAGAGGTATTGTAATGATAAATGTTTGTGAAGCACCTAGGTAATGATGCATAGCCTAAGGAAATTCATCAGAAACTTTAATACTTCTCTCTTCAGAAAAGGATTTGGCTAGTGAGAAGTAAATAAGCATTCAGGCAACACATTGAACAAACAGGGAAAAAACAAAATATTGGCTAGTTCATTAATGATCATCATCAGTCCTGAGCATTGGATGAAGCAAGTTCCTGTAGGAAGTAGCATGTAGGCATTTAAGTTAAGTCTAACATAATTCACATAAGGGTCATGAATTAAGGAGTTCTCAGCTTTGCAACCATAAAATACTCTTCTTGTGTAATCTAGCTTTAAAAAACCCCCAGACAAACAGGAAAAAGCAAATTTTCAACACGTAGAATAGGTCATCAGATCCTTAGCCACTTGAGCTAATAGAGTAACTGTTGTAAGTATTAAATTGTCTTCTCCTCTTTGGATGACCACTAGATGGGGATGAGAGACATACATTGCTAGTGAGTTTCTATTTGCAAGTTCTAGAGAGGGGTTCATTTCAGGCAATGGAGGGGAATACATTTTTAAACTTTTCTGACCACTTTCCCTAATCTTAACCCCTTTGCTTCAGCCCCTCCAATTTGTCTGATTTCTATCTCTTGCTCCAAAGTCATTTTTTAAATTCCATTTTCCTTCCATCTCCCCTTTTGGTAGCACTACCTGAACCTAGTGCCCCTAATCCCTGTCCAAATGCCCTTATCTAGTTGGTCTTTGGTTCCTTCTTCCTAGTTCCTTGCCCAGGTTTTTTCCACATCACTGGCTGCTAATTCTTTCTCACTCTCCCCGTTTCATTTTCTTTGTCCAACCATACCTAATTATTCTGTTGCACTCAAGCTCCTTGTTAGATCTCTCTCTTCTTTCACAGCTCTTCTTATCTGCAGTGGTTTCTTGTTACAGTCTCTTTATTTTCCCCTCACCCTCAGCTCCTTGTTTTATATCCCTCCAAATAACTGGCTCCCATTAATCTTACTACCCGGGCAGTTGCAGTTTCTCTCTCTGTCCAAGGTCATATAATATCAAATTTAAAGTTCCGGTTTAAAAGCATAGTAGCTCCCATGGATATTCATTTGTAAACAGGATGATGCAATGTATTTTTCCCTAGTTTTGTTCTTGGAAGTGATGGAACTATTTTGCCTGAGACTTTTACAAAAAATCAGCCTGAGGCAGATACCGAGGAGAGAAAATTTGGTTAAGTGCAGACATTCAGGGAGGTTAGGGGGAAGTTGGATCAGGTTTTAAATGGCTACCTGATCTAAGGTAAGTCAGTATGGGGGAGGCTAGTGGGGATGTTGTTGGGTGGGAGGGGCAAGGAGGCTTGGGGGAGATTGGGGGATCTGTGGGGGGATGGGGGCCAGGCATGATTTGTGGGGGAATGGGGGGCAGACAGGGTCTATGGAGGGTTTCTGGGGTCCAGAAAGGTTTGGCAGGATCAGGGGGCTTGCAGAGTCCTAAGGGGAGGGGAATCAGGGGATATTTTTAGTCCGCTACTCCCCCCAGAGAACCTACTCCCCCACCCCTCCCATCCCTTCCCCCACTGTGAAATACTTGCTCAGCTCCAGTACTAGCTGCATACCTCAAGGTACCAGGCGAGTCGTGAATGCTGAGATGGTGGGGCAGATGGAGCATCCCACAAGAGTGCGGGGGAGTCCCCAGTGCACTTGGCAGCAGACCTGGAAGTGGACCAGAAGCACCTGTGCTCCACTTCCAGGTCCACTGGAGAGCATGTGGGGACCCCCCCACACCCTCCCGGTGGGGGGGGTTCCCTCATGGCCAATCCCCAAGCCGGGAGGGGTGCAGGCTCCCCCCCCGCAGTGTGCTTGGTGGTGGACCCAGAAGTGGGCTGGAAATGCTTCCGGTCCACTTCCAGGTTCACCGCTGAACACCTGGGGGCACTCCTGTGGGACCCTTCATCTGCCTCACCATCACAGCAATCACAAGCTGTGCCTGCTACCTCGAGGTATTTGGAAAAAAGAAAGCCATTTAAAGCTCTGTTTTTGGACAAATTATCTCTGAATCAGCATCAAATCTTCAGATTCACATTCAGCTGAATCAAATCAGGACAGCGATCTGAATCAGTGAATCAAATTGCTGTCCCCGATTTGGGCCGAATATGAATCGAATATGGGCTGTTTCACACACCCCTAATTTCCAATCACTGAGACTTGACCTGAGTGTAAGGTCTTCACTGGAGTGAACCAAGTTATACTGGGTGGCCATTTTGAGCCTGATCTAACTTCCCCCTAACTTACCTGAATGTCTGCACTTAGCCTTTGTGTCCAAATGTTTACCATTTGGCAAAGTTTTATAAGCAACTGAAAACAGGATTTTTTAATAGGAAATGTTGGACATCTTTATTACGAGATGCTCCTACAGACCAGCCTCCAATAATCTCAGTTACCTTAATCTTTTTCCACAGTATTATCCAAACATTGAAAAGTAACAAATGGAATTTTTCTGTCTCAAATGGATATGTAGAAAGGATTAAGAGAATGAACCAATTTGTGTTATGCAGGACACCAGGATAGATGGTCATAATGGCCTTAAAATCTGTAAATCAACTGCCATTCCCCACTATTCTCCCTTTTTACACTGAGGCACCCAAAAGAGTTGCACAATGGAACACTACTGATCATGTTATCTGGTCCAGCAACTTAGGGTTTAAGGGTATGCTTATATCTCTTTGATGCTTTATTTTTGTGTATGAATACTGCAGAATCCCAAGTCTTTTTGAACTATTCCCACTCACACAAGAGCGCTAAGATATTGCTGCCTTTGCTGGATAGAGAATTAAAAATCACGCCTACTGCCATGTGCTCACAGGTATAAAATCTGGTTCACTGGGCAGGTGGCTCAGTTAAAAAAAAGCTAAATTACTGTCATAACTCAAAACATGAGAATTAAGATATATCTTAATATCTGATTCTGGGGAAGCATAACAGCAGGCTAAATAGCAGGGCCACTTGTAGCATGATTTCTCTTGTTTAAAAGCTCTACAGTGAAGAGAAATTGACACATTTCTTAATTTTTTCTCCTCTGCCCAGAAGGATAATGGACTATAGACAATCAAACACCTTCTACAGATTATTTTCCATCTAGCTTGCGTTACTGGTATAATACTGAGGGTTACAAACCTACTTTGTTAGAGGAGATTTAGAACTCCCCACCACCTCAATAAAATCAGAGATCGAAGCTATGGCAGTACCTTGGAGGGCCCTGGAGATAAGGAACAGATTCCCTGTGGGTGTCTTTACACGTTTCAGGGTGGGGGTGGAGGGGCACTTTAATTAGAGTGGATCTGAGAGATGCTGTAATTAAAGCATCCACAGCATCATGTGTATTCAGGGTCTCATGATTCAAAATGGTGGCAGGGGTGCTTTAACTAAAGCTCATTTGACACAATTTAGTTAAAGCACCCCTACTACCATTTTGAAGGGTAGGGACAGTGAATACATATGGCACAGAGGCTGCTGGAGTGAGCTAATTAGTATGCTCTGGCAGACTTTATTAATCGAGTCAGCTCCAATATGTGCTAGCTAGGTGTATAGGTATACACATGTATAGGTGTCCTATAAAGCAGGGTGCTGACATAAGAACTAAGCAAAAATATAGATTTAGTTTTCCTTTGGGAAGCTTAGTTTCTAATAGGGACAACAGAATGGCAAATGCTCTCCAAGCAGCTCTCTAATGAGTGCAAAGTCAGGACATTCAGCCAAGATCAGATCTGAGGTTGTTGGTAACCATATTTGTCACTGACCTTATGTTAAACAGATTAGGCAGAAAAGATGTGTCCCTGTCAGATATTCTGAGGACTGATGGAGAGATGTCAGATCAGATCAAGAGAATTGATACTAATTAATTCTGCAGCAGCCTGGTCCAGTGAATAAGGGACTGGATTGAAACTTGGAGTATTTTTTTTTATTCCTGGTATAGTTGTGAGATATTGGGCAAGACAGTTGCCCTCTCTTTGCCTTGGTTTCCCTCCCAACATTCTTTATGTCTTGTCTGCTTATACTGTAGATTTTTTAGGATAAGGTCTCCTTCTCTTCATTGGGAAGGACTCCCTCTCTTAATTCTCCCTTGTCTTCATCAGGAAAAATGGATTTTTAACTCAAATTAACTTCTTAAACTTAAAATCATACCGAAGGTATAAAGCATTCTGTTCAGAAGATGGGAATATCATCTATGTAACAGAGGTATAGTGGGGGGGGGCGGGGGGGGGGGGGGGGGGGGGGGGGAAGGAAGTGGGTAGAGAAGTCCAGGATTTGCAGAAAGTGTTACTTGTTGAAAGCTAAGTTTGTGGGTGAGGACAAAGTGGATGATGTGTGCAATATGTTGTGGTTGTAAATCTGAGAGTAGTCCATTTTCTTGTAGTTAACTTGGGCACGTAGTTGTGTCTTTCTGATACAGGAAGGGTGCTTGTCAAATGTCTGATCCAATAAAAAACAAACAAACAAACAAATCCTAGCCTCTTGTCCATTTCCTGTTCCATCACACTACAACACTACAACTCTACTAGTAAAGACAGCTTCGTTTGTAATGTTCACGACTTAGCGGGTCATCTTAAAGACTAGGTTCTCTACAACAGGGATTTTTTGATATGACTAAATTAAATTTTCCCATTTGATCTAGTACCAATAAAATCTCTTTCTATTCCATTTTCTTTATACATGAACCTTCAGTTTTCACACTAGGTCAAACCCTGTAGTCTTTACTCATTTATTTCCTAGTATTTACTTATACAATATTTTACTGAGAATTAACGTAATGCTGTTTGAGTAAGAACTGAAGTAGACACTTAAGGATGTGATCTTCTACTTGTAAATTTGTTTATTTACTCTCTGCCCACACATGTTTAAATGTATTACTCTTTCAAGATGCCTTTCTATTCCTGTTTCTAGAACATTGTTTCATCCAAGATGAACTACAGAAGTTGTTTTTTTTTTTAGCTAATACCATTAATAGATTAGTGGCTGTGCCTCCTCTCTCAATATTGGTGACCTTCTCTCTCTATATCAGCTCTTAAAATAGTGCAGTTACTCCTGATCCAGAAATTTAGATTCTCAGGCAACTGAATTTTCCATACTTTCCCAAAGTTAGCAAATATCTCGTTGCTACTCAGATCACTGGATGCCTGGGGCATAACTCTGTTTGTGGAGCATTTACAATCTTATTTCTAGATTTCACATAATAATAATGCAGCTCTTTCAAGAATACTAAATGATTTACTGATAAACCATGATTAATTTTCCCTCTGTTCTTATTGACTTTTTTTAGAATCACTGCAGCATTCAATATCATAGACCACAAAGTTTTATGGGAATCAAATCATGAACTGGAATTAAATACCTTTCGCTAAAATGGCTGCACACTGATCAAGAAAAATCAGTTTTTTCAGATCAATATTTTTTTCATATTTCCTTGGAATCTGTGCCTTTCTATACTACAGCTGGATGATCTAATTTATTTCAAAGGTAAAGACTTTCCTATCATAATAAATAATGATAATTAGCACTTGCCCAGCACTTTCTGTCTTCAAACTGCCTGATAAACATTATCTGGTAAGGTAAAACAAACAATGCACAGCTTTATATTTCAATAAGCCTCTCTTTCATTGACCGGTTTCTTCAATATTATACTTTTGGGGCCGATAAAACTATAGTCAGTCTCAGATTTTATTCATATATCCCTCATTCCAGTGCTCTATTCCTTGGTCAATATTTAGAGCTGTTCTGTGCCACCCATGTTCTCCTCTGTGCTTTTTTCCATTTAAGCACATCCAGAAAAACAGGAGATAAACTTGTAAATACAACACATTGCTTTTGAGTTCTGGAGAAGAAACCTCCACACAATTTCATCCCCTCTTTGTTCTATAATTTGGGTAAATTATAGATGTTGGCTAAGTGCAGGTATTCAAGAAGCCCAAGGTAGAAGCACTCTATGAATGTAGGGGGGCACTCATGTGCTTCCCAGCATACACTGAAGGCTCCCAAGACTGCCGAAGATTCCTGAATGGAGCCAAATGGCTGAGTCACCCCTGACTGGCTTCTGGGCATGGGCTACCAACCCCCTGCTGTTGTGACTTCCCCATGTCTTCATTTCCCAGCCTACATGCCCAAGTAGGGAGAACTAGGAGCTGCAGCAGGTCCTGTTGGTCATCACATTCAAGTCTCACTGGAGGCTGTGGGACACCATGGCCTCCCACCTGGACCTGTTGTAGCAGTGGCTTATCATGGCATGCACCTCATAGCCATGAGCATGGACACCAGTTGACCGCCCTGTGCATGGACACCTGAGATACCCTGAGCCTGCCAAGTGTGCATGTGTGTGTCAGATGACTGGGTTCTGTGTTTGTCTATTCATGTGAACCACAGAACCCAGGTATCTGGGGTGCACACACACATAATCATGGTGTCCAGGGTGTGCATGTGCGCACACACACTTAGAACATAGGCATCTGGGGCACAAGTGGGCCACTGAATTTCATGTGGCCAATGAGGACAATCCATGCATCTTGTGCAACTCCCTGTTCCCTTCCCCAGGCTGATGTAGTATAGGTGCTATGCTCCTGAGATCCCCACTTCTGCCATTAATGATTTCATTGTCCCCACAATCCTCATTGGGGGTCTAGCCTACCCCATCCTTCCCTGGCTCATGAAGCCCTATAGGGAGCAGGTGGACCACTGGAAGGAGCATTTCAACTGTGGACTGGGCCGAGCACTGCAAGCACACATAGTGCAGGAATTGGGGAGAGGGTGAGCCCTCCACTGAAGTTGATGGCCCCAGCCCTACACAGTGGCAGGCTGTCTCGATCTGTCAAGTCCTAGCTGACCACCTCCTCACCCATGTAGACCAGGAGGCCTCCCCAGATGAGTAGGACTGAAGAGCTTTGAGTTTCCCCACCCTAGGGCCAGGCCATGAGTCTCCTGCCATGGGCTCTTGTGGACCTGACTCATGGGCAGTACTGCCCACAACCCAAGCTGCCCTGGCACTATTCCCTTTCTTATCTCCCTCCTGAGTCCCACATAAGAGCACACACCAAGGTGCAGGGGAATATGGCACAAGGAAGAGATGTGCCTTACTTTAAAATGTGGTTGCCAACCTTTACCTATGTTTAATAAAGAAAACCTACTTAACATTGCTGTAACAGGCTGGACTTTTAGGGTCAGGTCTCAGTGCTGGCTGCCCATCTGTTCAAGGCTAAACCTCCACCTAGGTCTCTGCCATGCCTTGATGGAAATAAATATGATTGCTGTTTCTAAGGTGGGAGGCTGCTCATTGCTTTCCCTCCTGATGCCAAGGGCCTTAATATACACTCTGACCTTCCCTTACAAGTGTCCCATGCCTCGCTGATGTTTCTAGGCTTAGCACCTGGCCTCCCTTCTGATGCACACACTGGGCCTTCCATATTTGGCCTAGCACCCAGCCTCCAGTTAGATGGCACACAGTGGGCCTTTACCAATGCCTAAGTAAATCTACCTTGTCACATCCAGTAATCATGCATTCTCTTACCCAGTAATTCTATTTGCTTATTTGGTAATTCTGCCCTTTCACCAGGGACACTCATCTCACAGCCCCTCAACCGGGCCATTCTATACTCTGGCCCCCTCTGGGCCACTCCACTACAGCTCAGCCCCTCTCTGGGCCACTGGTGTCTTCCACCCTGTTGGCTCAGGTGGCTGCCACCATGCCTGGCCCCTACACTCAGGCACTCTTAACAGGCTGGGCCTGCTTGGCCTACTTTTCTCTGATGTAGGTAACCTGCCCATAGTGGGGCTGGGGTTTTCAGGTGTCCTCCTCACCTTTCACTGGGGAGGTAACTGGCCTGGCATTTCTTGGGGACTCTCCCACCACAGGGAGTCCCACTAGGCCACCCTTCCCTAGCAGGGTGCAGTTTTAGGTGATACCCAGGCCCAGGAGCCTCCAAACCATTCCCATAGCTCCTGCCCTTACCTCCAAGATGTTCCAGGAGCAGCTCAGCATGATGTTGCCTGCTCAGCTCAGACTGCTGCTTCTCTCTCTGAGGGTCTGGGTTAAAATGGAGGCTGCTTCACCCCCTAAGCCAATCCCAGGGTCTTTCTAGGGTCATGTGCTAACTTTGATGAGGCTAGCACCACCTGCTGGCTGCTACACTTGAAGCCGTAAAGTGGCAGGCACTGCAGGTGCCCTGGCACAATTGCCCTTTCCTCAGCTTGGTCCTTCCTCCCAGTTAACATAAAACAGCAAACCTTTGGAGGGGTTAGGCTGGGGGGTGGGGGCTGAGAAAGGGGTGACAGAACTTGGAAGGGGGCTTGAGGTCATGGGGAATTCTGCTGACCCCAGGACTCAACAAACATGAAACCTTGGAGGGGAGGCATGGGGTAGGCAGCTTTTGACCTGGCACCCTACTTGTCCAGAGGGACTTCTCCATGTGGAACCTGGACAGCTGTGTGATCCTGGACCCAATGTCTGTTGGGAGGCATCACTGTAGTGGGGACTGAGGACTTCTGGCTTTCCCACATGGAAATGCATTTCTAAGCACTTGGAGGAGAAGAAGGTGATTAGGAACAGTCAGCATGGATTCACCAAGGACAAGTCCTACCTGACCAACGTGATTGCCTTCTATGATGAGATGACTGGCTCTGTGGACATGGGGAGACCAGTGGATGTGGTATACCTTGATTTTAGCAAAGCTTTTGATACAGCCTTCCACAACATCTCACAGGCAAGCTAAGGAAATACAGGCTGGATGAATGGACTGTAAGGTAGATAGAAAACTGTCTGGAGCATTGGGCTCAGAGGGTAATAATCAATGGCTTGATATCTAGTTGGTAGTCAGTATCAAGTGGAGTACCCTAGGGGTCAGTCTTGGGGCTGGTTTTGTTTAAAGTCTTCATCAATGACCTGGAAAGTGGCATAGAGTGCACGGTCAGCAAGTCTGCAGATGACACCAAGGTGGAGGGAGTAGCAGATATGCTGGAGGGTAGGGCTAGGGTTCAGAGTGACGTAGACAAATTGGAGCATTGGAACAAAATGAATATCATGAGGTTCAACAAGGACAAGTATAAAGTCGTGCACTTAGGATGGAACAACCTGATGCACTAGTACAGGTTGGGGGCTGACTGGCTGGACAGCATGTCTGCAGAAATGGACATAGGGGTTACAGTGGACAATAAGCTGAATTTGAGTGAGCAGTGTGCCCTTGTTGCCAAGAAGGCTAATGGCATACTGCGCTGTGTTGGTAGGAGTGTTGCCAGTAGGTCAAGGGTTGTAATTATACCCCTCTATTCAGCACTGCTGAGGCCACATCTGGAGTACTATGTTCAGTTTTGGGCTCCCCACCACAGGAAGGATGTGGACAAAATGGAGAGACTGCAGCAGAGGGCAACAAAAATGGTGAGGGAGCTGGGGCACATGACTTATGAGGACAGGCTGGAGAACTGGGCTTATTTAGTCTAGAGAAGAGAAGACTGATGGGGGATTAATAGCAGCCCTCAACTACGTGAAGGGTGGTTCCAAAGAGGATGGAGCTAGACCAGGGGCTGGCAATTATTTCAGGTGGCAGAGGGCTGTCCAGGGTTGTATTGGTATCCCTGCTCCATGACAGGTGACCCGCCCCCTGGTTGCCATCTTGTGACTGGAAGTCCCCTCCCTTGTGATTTGTGGGGGAATGTGTGTGTGGGGATGGGGTGTGAGGGGTGTGGGTGTCTGCATTTATGGCAGTGTGAGGGGGTTGTGGGTACATGTGTATGGTGGGGTGTGCATGTGTGAGTCACCCTATGAACACTCACACACACATACACACACAATCTCTCCCTCCCTCATTGCTCTCTATCTCTCTCTCTCCTGCTCCCTCATTGCACAGACGCACACACACCCTCCTGCTCCTGGTCCCAGGGTACCAGTGTGGACCCATGCTCCCACGGTCTGGCGATGCAGCCACGTGATGCTGGAGTAGCTTAAAAACTGCAGCAGGCAGAGACTTCCGGTTGGGGAGGTGAGAGGGGCCTGGGGATGGGGTGGGGCCAGACCGGCCTTGTTGCTGGCTCCTGCCAGCTCCCCCTGGGTCCTACTGCCCCTGGCTCCTGTCATCTTCGATAAATATTGATTTTCTAAATTTTTTTAGGGGCCCCATGTGCCTGATAGAATGGCCTGGTGGGCTGAATCCATAGGTCTCTGGTGCCAGAAGTCCATGGTACATGGCCTGAACTCAGAGGCTGTGACTGGAGCTTGTAACATCTTTTCTTTATTTCACCAGCACCCTGTACGTACATCTTTCATGACTTTGCAGGTGTTTGGCTGCCTGCCCTGGACCCACCATGCCAGTTGCTGTAAGCTGGCCTTTTACTCACAGATGTGTAACCTGCAGACAAGGGGGAGGAGTTGCTTAGCTTTCAGGAGTTATTTCAGGGGTGGGGCAGGCCATATTTCAGGCTGGGATGGGGTTGTGATTGAAGGAAGAGAGTTAGGGGTTGCCCTGAGGGGTTGATATAGTGAATACCTGTGCTGTGAGAATTGGAAGCAGCAAGCATCCATTAGACTTCACTCACAGATTGGATCATAGGGGAGGGAAAAAAAGTGCTGTTGGGCTGCTTCCCAGCTGGTCCAGGTGCACAACCTGGGAGTCACTCTGGCAGCGAGAGGTGAGCAGCTAAAATAACAGTTCCAACACATGTACCCCTTTTCTGGTCTGGGAGGGAAGGAGGGACTGAGGGGGGTTTGGGGTTTTTTTGACAAGGAGACATTTTTTTCTCATTTGTGCTGCACCGCAAGTACAGCCATATCTCTTGTCCCTGACCTGATTGTGCTCTCTGCCAAAGCTGCTGTTTACCTTTTGCCTGCTGAGCTCAATAAACATTAGTGATGCCTTTCCATGAGTGCTTTGAGGGGAGGGGGAGCTGTTTACATACAAATGCTCAAGGTGTCTATGCTTAGACTCCAATCTCCCATGGAGCACAGCATGGCCCTGAGAGAACTGGCAAGGACATGACAATTACGCAGATTTATAAGCCCATTGAATGGGACATGATCTCTTAAGTTCCCAAAAGTGGGAGGGGGGGTGGGACTTTGGTCTTTGGCTGTGCTCCAGGTTTC
>NW_005841846.1:197218-199471 GCF_000455745.1 Alligator sinensis | reverse complement strand
CAGGAGAGGGTTAGAGTGGGAGGAATATGATTCATCCTCTTACTATGCCCCAGCATTCCTGGCCCCCCTGCCAACCACAATCCCTTTGTGGATTTCTTGGCCAAAATGGCCTGAGGGAGGGCTATGACTGGAGGGGGTGGCTTGGTGGAGGGTTGGGCATTCTTTTCCTGCTGCCCCTTCTTCCCCTCCCCGCCTTCTGCCCCAGGGGTCCATGTTTCCCCTAAGGCCTGGATCCCCTTATAGTTACATGGAGCAGGGGTGAACCTTACCATTTTTACAGCATCCATATGTGGGGCTGACTCATCAGGAGAAAAGTTGGAGGCTCCTGCCACATGGGTCCTGTGGGTTGTACTAGTGCAGCAGTTGCACTGTTACTGGAGGGATGGTATTGCACAATGGCATGTGAGAGCACTTGCTCTAAAACAGCCATGGCCCTGTGTGGGGAACAGTGTCCCAGGGTGTCTCTACATCTCCACCTCCTCTGGTAGGGTCCCTGTGGGTGACTCCTCCGGAATACCCTTAGTCCTGTGGGTGTGGGAGGTGTTGACTGCCCTGTTCTTGGTGAGGAAGTGGCATAGATCCTTGTAGAATGGCATGCTCTGCCTCCAGCCCACAGACCACTTTGTAGCATCAAGCATGCAGTAATAATGCCTCTTAATCAATGTGGTCTTGTAGAGACACTGTGACCAGTCTCTGTTGTGTCCCCATGCCTATGTTTGCTGGGCAATATGCTTTAAGATATCTCTGATTTGATGCCTTATCCGGAACTGGTGCTGGATGTGTTCCTTGCCTCAGATGGCAGAGTGATCCATTATTTCCCTGTAATCCCAGTTCTGTGCCTGGGTTTGACTGATGGTGGTGGATGGAGCAGGTTAACCCACAGTCCATGGCAGTGCATGTGGGGTCTCAGTGTCCATGGGTGAGTGAAGATCTAGTTGTGAGGGGGTGGGTGAAAGATTGGAAGGGTGGGTGGACAGATAGAAGCAGCAGTGGATGCCTGAAGCTGCAGTTCTCAGCGCGTGGATTTCACTCTCACTGGTTGTGGCCCTTGCTCCTGTATTATCTGAGTTCTGCTGCTCAGGACACCTCCACAATATCCTAGGGCTTTCAGCAGATGCCCCATGATTCTGGCAATGCCACGTGCCCTTCTTGGACTGTTAATTCAAGGGTCTTCAACTCACATGCTTCTGAATGTTCCAGTGGTGTCTGCCTGCTTGCTTCGGCATGGAGGTTCAGTGCCACTCCTCCAAACACATCCCTGGATGTGCTAGTTGATCATAAAGCTAGTTGATTAGTGAGGAAGAAGAGGGGGAGTCAGTCTGAAATGAATGATAATGAAATGTGGCAGGAGCCTTCTTTCCAAAAAAGAAAGTGATGACTAATATTTAAAGCCCAACTTGGCCACCCTTACTTTACACCCTTTTAAGATGGAGGACTTTAGCGTAGTGGATTCTGTTAGTGGCATGAAATGAATTTCAACCCCAAATACTACTTGCTGAATTTTATTGTTTCATTTTTTCATTTACTTTTTCATTCCCCATCCTTTACTGGCACTCTACACAGTTCCTGTTGTGAGGAGACTTCAATATATAGATGCCACAAGTGAGACGGCACAAGGCAACACACTGTTAAGTGATTATTTTTCATTATTATGAATTCATTTTTATATTTAAAAATAATAAATACATCTAGATGTACATCTAGATATGTAGTTTATAAAACTGAGCATAGTAGAAAGTTACGATGGATTATGTTGGTAGAAGTGGTATGGAGAGGCATGAGATTTTAAAAGAAGGAAATTATGAAGGAGGTATGACACAGAGATAAGGAGAAATCATCTCTTCTCATTACTTTCCATCATCTACAGTTGTAACCCTTCAAGAACAGACATAAGCAGAACTATTTTAGTGTTGGAACTAAAACGACGTGCCAGGTTCAGCTCCAAGTCACTAATGCAGTATGTAGAGAGACGTGGGCAAGAGGGCTGAACAAGATTAAAAAACTCCCCGCAGGGAATGAGGAGTTCATAGATTCATAGATTCATAGATGTTAGGGTCGGAAGGGACCTCAATAGATCATCGAGTCCGACCCCCCGCATAGGCAGGAAAGAGGGCTGGGACTAGATGACCCCAGCTAGATACTCATCTAACCTCCTCTTGAAGACCCCCAGGGTAGGGGAGAGCACCTTCTCCCTTGGGAGCCCGTTCCAGACCTTGGCCACTCTAACTGTGAAGAAGTTCTTCCTAATGTCCA
>NW_005841846.1:193563-196133 GCF_000455745.1 Alligator sinensis | reverse complement strand
GTTCAAATATTCCTGCCAGTGGCTGTGCAATGATGTTGGCCAGTGCCTTCAGTACCCTCGGAGTACCCTCGCAGTACCCTCGGAAGAGTTGGCCAGGGAAGAGACAGCAATGGGGGAAGATGGAAAAATGCTGCTGGAGCAATGTTTCCAGAGCAGCTGCTCCTTGAAGCTAGAGCAGCCTCAGGGAGAGAGGGCTGGGGTGCCGGAGGACAGGAAGTTGGGGGAGATTCACTGGGAAGTGCAGGACAGTGGGCAAGGGAGAGTGAATACTCTAGAGCTGGCTCTAAGTGGGGAAGGGAGCTCAGCCAGGATCTACTAAGCCAAGAGACTGTGACTGGGGAGATGCTGACAAGAGGCGCAGTGCAAGAGATGGGAGAGCTCTGCTGGAGACAGGCATGCCATGGAAGAAGTGGCTGCCACAAGGAGGTTCCAGTGGATGCTGGGTTTTTGTTTTCTTTCTTTCATTTGTACATCAATTGGGTTGTCACGGCTCTTGGAGGGTTCATGGGGTGAGGGTGCCCAAGTGACAGTGACCCCACACAAAAATCTTAAGGGGACAGGAGAGCTTAGAGACACCTGCTGAGGTTGAAGCCCAGCAGTGGGCAGGACTATGTGTTAAAGAAGACACTGGTTGAGAGACTGAGGGAGAGGTAATCTACACTGGGAATAGAAGTCCCAGCAAGGGATTTTCCATTTTTTTCTGTTTCCTTTGAACTGTTTAATTTACAATAATGCCAAATGGGGCACCCTGATAGGCTGGAACATGTCAAGCCCTATCGCGCCCTAGATGCAAGTCAAGCCCTATCAAGCCCTAGACGCAAGTCTTACCTGACTTTGGGGGAAGCCAAGGGGTCCGTTGTCTTTTGGGTCATGGAGATTTACAAAGATAAAACCTAGGAAAAAAACAATAAATAAAGAAACTTAGCTCAGTCAAGAAAGTCTATGATTTCAATCACCGGTGTAACATCTGGGTGGCACTTGGACAGGGTGTACGAGAGGTTGGAGCCCCAGAAGAAATCCCTATCTTGGTTGCTGGTAACCAACTGTAGTAGAGAACAAGCAATACCTCCTGCTAATAACATCAAAGAAAAATCAAGACGTGGCAGGTGAGACTTGGAATGTACTGCAGTGAAACAAATCTGAGTAATAATGGTAAGAAGGGATCAAGACAAGGCATTTTCAAGCTGCTGAATACTGGTGCTCAACCCTACATAACCCACTCACACAGTGGTTTTCAACCTATTTTCATTTCTGAACCTCTAAAAAATTTCACATGGAGGTGCAGACCCCTTTGAACTCTAAGTGTGGGTATTCACATACTTTTGATTGACCATAGTAACCTTTTGGAGATCCCTTATACACAAGTTGTAAACCACTGCTCTAATGCAAACACTCCCTTACTCAATTCAATTGAAATTTCATATTTAAGTCTTTATCCCTTCTCTATGTGAAAGTGATTTTTGAATGAGCTAGGCCAATCAAGAAAAGTTTTGGTTCAGAGTTCAGATCTAATCTAAATCTCAAGCAAACAGAATTTTTATTTGAACAAAACACTGTTTGCATCAGGGCACTACAAAATTCTTCTGAGAGTAGTATTTAGTTATGGTATCTGAAGAAAGGAGAAAATGGGAGATTTGCTTCTTATGAATGAACTATGAAGTAAGCAGCTGTTTACTATATCAGATGCATCTGAAATCACTTTGGAGAATGCCAGATGGAAAAAGTAGATATTAGAGATTGAAGATACCAAAAACAATAAATACAGTTTACTTTTTATTATTTTTTCCACACAAAAACGTTCAGATGGGGTAAGAGAATGGAGTGCTATTAAATAATAATACTTTAGCCAAGATTTTGCTTCCTAATTTACACCAACATACATACCTGTCTCTTAATTCTTATTTTCTTTACAGCTGCATACAGCTCAGCAGCTTCATCTGATAAACCTTAGTTGGCTTTATTCACTCTTGAATTTGTTGTCTTCTCTCCCTCTTTCCCCAAACTGTAGAATTTTCAGATATTTGTAACTGGTTCTAATGATTATCCAGCTGAAAACAGGATATTTCTCAGTGCAGGCTAGTTCTCTAAGTTATTGCTAGCAGACAAAACAAAGGCACGCTTGAGATTCATAGGTTCATAGATTCATAGATGTTAGGGTCGGAAGGGACCTCAATAGATGATCGAGTCTGACCCCCTGCATAGGCAGGAAAGTGCTGGGTCTAGATGACTCCAGCTAGATACTCATCTAACCTCCTCTTGAAGACCCCCAGGGTAGGGGAGAGCACCTCCTCCCTTGGGAGCCCATTCCAGACCTTGGCCACTCTAACTGTGAAGAAGTTCTTCCTAATGTCCAATCTAAATCTGCTCTCTGCTAGCTTAAGGCCATTATTTCTTGTAACCCCCAGGGGCACCTTGGTGAGTAAAGCCTCACCAATTCCCTTCTGTGCCGCCGTGATGAACTTATAGGCAGCCACAAGGTTGCCTTTCAACCTTTTCTTGCAGAGGCTGAAGAGGTCCAGGTGCCCTAGTCTCTCCTTGTAGGGCTTGGCTTGCAAGCCCTTAACCATATG
>NW_005841846.1:181480-191789 GCF_000455745.1 Alligator sinensis | reverse complement strand
GGACTGTGTCCCTCCTGCATCAGATGGAGGTCCTGTACACAGGATAGGAACCTGCATGAACGGTGGGACTTTGCTGTCTGCGTCACCCAGCAGATGTCTGGGTAGTTTAGGTCCCCCATGACTACCACCTCCCTAGTTTTTATGGTCTCTGAGAGCTGCCTCAGGAGCCCCGAATCTAGTTCTTCCCCTTGGTGTGGGGGTCTGTAGCAGACCCCTACCACCAAATCCCTTTCTCCTTGACCTCCATGTAACCTAACCCACAATCCTTCTACTTTCTCCTCCTCTGATTCAGTTTTGATAAGGGTTGATGTATATCGCTCATTGACATAGAGCGCCACTCATCCCCCTCTCTTCCCCACTCTATCCTTTCTGTACAGCTTATAACCCTCAATGTGTACTGCCCAGTCATGGGAAGAATCCCACCAGGTTTCTGTTAGCCCTACTAAGTTGTAGGTGTTTTCTGCAAGCAGGAGTGCTAGTTCTTCTTGCTTGCTCCCCATGCTCCTAGCATTAGTGTATAGGCACTTGAGCCCTGTGACTGGCGCCTTTGTTGCTCCCCGGCTCTGATGCCCGAAGGGCCCCTTATTGCTTACCTGCTTATTGCTTACCTGTGGTGTGCTGCTGGCCGCCCCATGGATTGCAGGTTCCCGATGTTCTCCTTCTTCAGGCTGGACTGTCCTTGTGGGTGCCACATGGTTTGATGGTCCACGGCTTTCCCTGCCCTCCTCTTCCCCTCTCCCCGATGAGCCTAGTTTAAAGCCCGCCGGAGGAGATCTGCCAACCTAGAAGAGAACACACGCTTACCTTTCAGGGACAGGTGAAGCCCATCCCAACTGAGCATGTCTCTCATCGTGATGTGTGGGTCATTGTCAAGGAAGCCGAAGCCTGCCTCAAGACACCATTGCTGAAGCCGTCAGTTGGTCTCTCTAATGCAGTTCTCGTGAGATGTACCATATCGACTAAAGAGAATTGTACAAAGACTCAGTCCTGCTCAGTTGAAATCAAAGGAAAATTACCCTTGACTTCAGTGAGTGCAGGAGCAGGCCATAACTCCTTGAAAAACAACAAGCCCAATTTCAGATTTAAATATTACTACATTTCAAGAACTTACATGTGACTGAAGGACTGTGTTATAATTAAAAATTGAAGTCCCCCGCCTCCCAAATTTAACTATTGGACAACTTCAGAAAACACACAATGGGAGTGTTACTGCCCTGAGTGCAAACAAACAATGCCTTTGAAAATCTTTGAACAATTTCTTGCTAAACAATGTATCATACTGGCATTTCACATAGTTGCTTTGCTCATGTCCTTCAAATGCACAATATCTCCTATCAGCTGCTTATGTTAGGGTGGCAGCTAATTAGGCAATTAAAAAAGAACTGATGGAATACTGACACAGTACCAAATACCTGGTGATCCTAAGTCATCTTTTCTAAGGCATGAGCCAGCAATTGGACAACCTGACTGCTTCCATTCGCTAGGGCAGGGGTAAGCAAAATATGGCCCGTGGTCTGGATCCAGCCTGACAAGTGATTTAATCTGGCCCATAGGTGGGTGTCCATCAATTAATTGTATCTAGCTCAGCCCATGACTACCCCTGCTGCACTCTGCATGGGGCCAAGTCCTGCCCACTCCCTCTGGGGCAGTGCACTGCACTCCCACCCTTGTGGCCCCAGCCAGCATGCAGCTTCTGGGCAGGGTTTCTGCTGCTGCTGCTGCTGCTGCTGCTGGGGCTGCAGCTGACTGGGGAACTGCTTAGCTCCCCTGGCTTTCAGGAACTCCTCCTCATGTCCCTACTCAGTGCTCCATGAAGCAGGTAGGGAAGTGGCGAGGGGTGGGGGAAAGCGACAGTGGGTGAGAGTGTGGAACCTGGACTGTGGTCCAGGGCCCCTGTGCCCAGTGGGTTGGTGCGAGCATGGAGCCTGGGTAAGCCCAGTTCCATTGTATGCAGCTCCCTGCAGCTCCTAGGACTTGTGCACCAGTGGGAGGAAGCCCTGCATGATGGAGCTGGCAGCCTTCTCTGCTACCACCAGCACTGTAAGTGGTGGGGAGCCCTGCATGATGGAGCCAGGCCGGCCACACTCCCTGCTTCCTGGCAGAGTCCCAGGAGCCACATGTCATGGCAGGAAGTGTGGCCAGGCCACTGGCTTCACTGTGCATGGCTCCCTCCTGTGGTGTGCAGCTCTGGCCAGGTCCCAGGAGCCTGGTGCAATGAAACCAGGCTGGCCTGGCTCTGCTCTCTGCCACCATATGCAGCTTCCAGAATTGACCAGAGCTGTGTGCGACTGGGTGGCTTCCCTGCATGGGCTGTGGGTGCCCTGAGGACCTCCTGCTGCTGCTAGGTGTGGTTGTGTGTATATGCAAGGTGTCGGTGTGTGGGGGGGAGGATATGTGTGTAGGTGGGTGTAGGGTGTGGGTGGGGGAGGGTCTGTGTGTGTGGGGGGGGGGTACTTGTGTATGGGGAAGCTTGTGGGTGTGGCATTTGTGGGAGAACGTGGGGTGGCTGTATACCATGGGCTGGCATTTGTGTGTAAGGGGGGCTCCCACGTGCACACCCCTACTCCCCATACCTACACACTCCCCCACATGCAACCACACTGCCTCACACACGTCCACAGTCCTCACAAACCTCACACCCACACCCCCCCTCTGTAACAGGCTCACTTCACAAGGCCAGGTCTCAATGCTGGCCGGCCACCTGTTCAGGGCTAACCTCTGCCTTGCTCCCTGCCATGCCTTGATGATAAACAATAGTTATGCTGTTACAAAGGCAGGAGGCTGCTCACTTTTGGCCTCCTGATGCCAAGGGCCTTAGTACATGCTCTGACCTTCCCTTACATGTGTCCCATGCCTCACAGATGTTTCTACATCTAGCACCTGGCCTCCTTTCTGGTGTGCACACCAGGCCTTCCATATCTGGCCTAACACATGGCCTCCAATCAGGTGGCACACACTGGGCCTTTACCAATGCCTAAGTAAGCCTATGTGTTACATCCTGTAAGCATGCATTGTCTTGTCCAGTAATTCTGTGTTCTCTCATTTAAGTAATTCTGCATTCTCTTATCTGGTAATTCTGCCTTTCCCTAGGCTGCTCATCTCACAGCCCCTCTCTGAGCCACTTCATGGTCTCAGCCCCTCTCTGGGCCTTCTGCCCCCTCACTAGGGCCACACTCTCTCTCTGCCTCCTCAATGGGGCCAATGGGATCTTCCACCCTATGGACTCAGGTGGCTGCTGCCATGCCTGGCCCCTAACACTGAGGTCTTCCATTCTGTGGGCTCAGGTGGCTGCCACATTTTGTTGACCTCTGCAGTGCGGGGGAGATACTGACTGAGCCTGTGACAGTGCACTAAAACTCCCAAGGGGCCCTCCAGTCAAAATAATTGCCCACCCTGGTCTACAACATTAAGACAGTGTCCTTAAGGGCTTCAAACTTTCAAAAGATTATGTTTTGAGATCTAAGGAAGGGCTTATGAAAGTTGTGGCAGCAAGGATTGTGCTGCCCACTGTAAAGAGGCTACAGGGATGCTGGAGAGGCTGCTCCAAACACCACCACTTACCTGGGGAGAACCAAGAAGCAGGAAGAGCAGAAGCACCAAGATTTATTAGCTCCTGTTGGCTCTGGTTGGCTGGGTGCGGGATGGAGAAGAGTTAAAGAAACCACACCTGGCAACAACCAGAAGTGCACGGAGAGAGAGAGAGATGGCAAGAGAGAGCAGGATGAGCAGCAGGCAAATTAAAACCAGGGACAATGCCCTGGGAGGAGTAGAGAAAAAGAGTAGGATACTCTCTCTTCCTAGGACTCGGAGGAGTGTTCATACTGTTACTTTAAATTGCTAATTGCTCAAATCATGAGTGAGACCTTATAAAGGGGGATAAGGCAAAATGCCATGTTTATTGGTTAAATGAAGCTGATAATATAAGCTTGAACATGCCAGTCATACAAACAGACATACACAAGCATACAAACAGACATAGACAGACGTACAGACAAAACCACTCCAGTAAGATGTTATAGTTACCAGCTACTCAATGTTAGCACTGGATGGCCAATTCCAGGCTCATTGAGAGTGATGAGAGCAGGGGAGAAACAGATGCACCTGTGCTCCAGGAGGTTGCAAAGAGTGGATTCCCCATCTTGGCTTGTCTGCATCCCACTTTTATAGGAGTTTCGAGTCTTTGTTCAGCATTGGGGTTTTTCTATGCTCAGTCTTTAATTAGAGGCTGTTTCTTCTGGTTATCTCAACTTGAGGTCATTCCAGTGTATCTCTGATGAGGTCATTCCAGTGAAGTTGGTATCTTCCTTGGTATCTTTGCCTTGAAGCACTGTGTCCTTGAAGCATTGTGTAGTTCAAATGGCAGGATATGCAGAATTCCTTCTTCTCACTATCTTTTTTGAACTTGATTACAGACGAGTTCTTCAGCCATCTGTTAATTAGTTTAATTAGTTTACTGTTTGGTAACTTATACACTGGCACCTTGTTGCTTACACAATCAGTTAAATCTTCTTCTGTTTTCATGCAAATAGTTACCATTCTTTTACCATTCACCCTCTCAAACAGACACTCACATATGCAGGGCATACAAAGTTCATTTACACATGTCAAGCAAGGAACATGCACAAAATGGAGTTCCAGTTGTTCATAAATGACAAAGAGAAATAAAGCTAATACAATCATAGAAGTTTATCAGTTCAATAGTATTATCATTTAAACATAATAAATAAAGCAAAAATTCATACTACAATACTTACCTACATCTTGTAAGAAGAAAACTTTACTAGCGAGATCTGCTGCAGCAACGAGGATTTCAGCCTGGGAAGTTGGAAGACATGGAAGACAACTAACCATGAGTGGCAGTGCTACAGGATAGGGGTACCTGTGGACAATACAGGGATTCACAATCCTGCCACCCGCTGAAGATTATAGAGATAAAATAGCCGGGAACAGTACAGAGATAAACTGCCTAATAGCCTGGTTACGACCGAGCATCACAAAAGTCATGTAGGGTGTAAATGAGACCTTATTAGTGTCCCAGTCAACAGCAATTAAGAACAACAAGCCTCCTTCTTTTATTTTGATCCAACAAGTCATGGCAGGTGAGAATAGGGTGGATATGCTGAGGAAAAAACCTTAATTAGAAGAGCAGCTGTGATCCAGGGGCTGAGATTAGTTAACTGTCCCGCTTACAAAAGTGATCGTGTTACTTGGGACATTAATCATATTGACAACAAGTCATCTCTAATGTTCCATTCAGATCCAAGGATCACTATCAGATTCTAAAAAGCAAGAAAAAACGTACTTCCAACTTCGTCTCTTCTTGATTGCCTGAGAGGGGTTAAGGATAATAGTGTTTTTTTTCAGATTCCTACTTGTAGCAAACTATAAGCATTTTGTCTGAACCCTGACAGTGTTACAAGGTGTTGGTTCTGGTTCTGTTGGAAAAAGTGTGTTTTTCTGACCTGGTGGTTTGTTTAACCCACCTGCAGGATGGGAGTGGCAGTCTAGGGAGACAGAGGACAAGGCTGTAGACTGAGCATTCCTTATAGAAGAATCCTGGAGATTTTATTTTTAACTTTGAATTCTTTTTGTAAATAAAACCAAAGACCAGGAAAAGGTTAAGATTTGAACCATTCTTACTTATATGGACTCTGGCATAGGGAGTCACCTGCTCACATTCCTTTAAGTGAAATCTATTTCCCCCTGGATTATATTTCTGTGGGCATTCTGCCCAGAGTTTTACTGCTTTTGAACTACTTTGACTTACTGTTATCTAGCCACTATAACAATTCTATACACTGCTTTTACAATTTTGACCCTAGAGTGCAAGTAAAGGGTGAGAAAAAAGATATACACCAATTTCATAACATTACAAGGTACTTATATTTGTCAAATATGAGCTATGAACAACTAAAGATGTAATATCTGTGCTTACAAATACTGTTCTTATTGTAAAAGGGTTTACAACAATTACATTTGTCTTTGGGTTTTAAACACTGGCACTCAGACTTGTCCCGTCATATGCATTTTGACTAGAAAAGGTCAGGATTTTTCAATGATTGCCCTGAAAAACACAAAATATAAACACATTTGGGAGCAGTAAGGAAATAAAATATCTCAATAAATGCAAACTGCAAGGTTTGAAAATGTGGGGTAGATGTAGCTAGCTATTTATAGTGTCTAGGAGCAGTATGAATTACAGTGGAGGGGTCCAGCAGTATATTTTTAAGATACCCCTGAAGATCTCTGTCTATGGCAGGCCTGTAAGTGGCCAGGGATGAACCAAGGTGTCTGGAGCACATCAGCAGATTTGGGTTGTATTCCTCAGTGGTCATGGCGCTCAGTGGCAGGAAGGTGCTTGAGGGCTGTGCTATGCTGCTACAGCCCTGTTTGTCCTGTGACTGCTTACTACTGTTAGCCCTACAACAGCCACAGTTAATGCTGGCCGCAGCACTGCTGGCTCTGCTAGACCTGCTGCCTCCATTAGGCAGTAATGCTGCAGATGGTCCATGAGAAAGCCCATAGGCTGGATCCAGTCTGGGGCCCAGGGTGAGCCTGATACCCCTGCTGTAAAAGATAGCTGTATTATGCCATCATGGCAACTTAACTTGTAAGGAAACATGCCTTGCAGGTAAAACTACAGGTAAACAGTTGAGGTACAAATACATGTGTTTAATTCAGGTTGTGACTGAGGGGTATAGACCCATTGTGGTGCTGTTATAGGGGCTTCTACAACATACAATTTATTCTTCCACTTTCTGCATGTAAGCAAGTGTTGGCAGGCAGTTCTGGCCACTGATCTATACCAGGGGCACTGAGAAACACCCAATTACTTTTACCCATTTTGATAAAGAATGGTCAAGTAGTGTTTGCAGATACAGGCTATAATTACTGCACTGTACATTATTCACCTCAGACCTTCCTGCTTTTATAGTTTCTTTATAGTAAGGGGTTTACTTTTTCCTTGCAAACTTTTGGAATCTCATTAATACTCTGGTACTCAATAAAAACAGGAAAGCCACTACAAAGATTGAGCTGAATATGATCTATATAAAATTATAGTTAAGGTTAAAAGCAGAGAGAATATGAATGGAAACCTACAGAAGGCAGAGGTAATGACTGAACCTTGGGGAATTCTGAAAGGAGGGGGTCATTGCATAGTTTGAAAGGAAATAAAGTCACCATAGATTGAGGATACAAAAGTTTTTCTGGATGGACTTTCCATGTAAACACTTGGCCTGAAGGTGGCTGCTCTTTCTTTGCTGATCTTGCATTGCAAATGAGCAAGCCTATCTAATGATGCCACACAAGATGGGATTATTCAGGTATATCACAGTAATGTTCCCATCTCTTGCTTCATCTGCTGCTCAAGGTTGCCAGGTTGTTTTAAAGTCTAAATAACTTAGCCAGGTCTATTACGAAACTTTCAAGCTTAACTGAGGGCCTAATTTGCCCTTCAGCACCTTTATGAAAGATGGTGATTCATGAGAAAGAGAGAACCCAGCATGATCCTCAGATCCCAGATTGAAAAGTTTGCAGATTGCAAATTACAAAAAATCTTGCTTGGTAACTGGACACATTTTACATGGAGATATGTTAAAAGTTGATAAACATGAGGTGTAACTCTTTCATTTTTAGAATCACCTTTCAGTGTATGGCCATATTTTAGATAAAACTGGAGCCAATGAGACTTGCTCAAAATTGAGTGGAGGGGCCCAGTGCAAGTAAAGTGGCCCAGGAGGGCTTTGGCCCAAACAAGGATCTAGAACTTGAAGCAAAACTTCCTGACTTCTATGGGCAGCCTCCAAGTCCAATTATAACATCAAGGCATGGCAGAAGAGACAATAGGCTGGGACCCTGAGAGACCAGAGGGGACAACCAAGGTGGGATCCAGGTGGCCACTAGGGAGTGGCTTGGCCACCCCAGGGCATGACCTGTTATATCCCCACAGGTTATATTGGGTGTTTGCTGCTGCCTCAGGCCTGTTCAGTTACACCTTGGGGGTATTTGTCAGTTACATGATCACCAGAGGAAGACAGGGATGGATGCCTACCATCTTCTTGCACTTCAGTCTCTAGCTAAGCAGCCAGGAGGCAATATCTCTCCTGTCCTGCTCAAGAATCATGGCCTACATGAGTAGACTTTACATCCTTATCCAGCTCATGTTCTAGCTGGTGGCATGGCAGTGCTGGGCACCATGACCAAGGTCCTAAAAATTCGCAGCAGGGGTAGGAACTGGAAGATCCTCCTGGTCACAGCCCTATGAGTCCTTGATGGATTTATCAAGTCACCTCCTGCCAGGATCTGTGAAAGTGCCATGTTGTATATGTAAGTCACACACTGAACTCCCAAGACCTGAATGGTGTCTCATGCCTTATTGTTTACACATTCAACACTTTGGACTTGATGCAGCAGCAGTGCCAGTTGTGGCTGTGTCCCTGAGTAGCCATCTTGGAGGCAATATGCTTGTCAATGGCATGTTTACAATGGTTCATTCAGAGTTGGCAGAGTGTTATCATCATTGCAGATGTCAAGGAGCTCTGTTACTTATTCTGTTCTCTCCTTGGCAAACTATCTTGTGGTCACAGTAGAAGAAAAATATGTGGACATTCTGGGCATGGAGACACTGCTGATATGCTTCGAAAAGATCTATGACACTATTTTGTTACCTTGGATGCTGAATCCTCAGGGTGGGTGTCCAGCAAAATGAGAGTGCAGCAAATCTTAGTGCCTGGGCTTGGTTGTAATAGCAGAGGTCACAGGTCCTGTGATCCAGGAACAGTGGAATTTGATGCATGTCGCAGAGGCACCTCTTCAGAGCAGTGAGATGGGGTGGGAAGATTAACTTTGTGGGATTCTATGGGACTGACCAACTCCCTGACATACTCGGCTGAAGGGTGCAAATGTAACATGCACCCTTGTTCTCTTTTTTCTGGGGACATTTTAAAAATCAGAACATCCATTTTTTAAGCATTTTATTGGTTGCATATGTCTATAACCTCACTATTTAAAGGCATTTGGAGGGCTACAGATGTTATCTGTCCATTAATATACTTTTGAGTGTCAATGTAACTGGCAGAATTTTTTTTTCAAAGTGCAAGTGGAAATCAAAACATGGTCTGTTTTGAGTTAGAATAAGAAAATAACAAAGACTTTTTATATGGCATTATATTTACATTGGATAGACTCTTATAGCTCTCATGATGATTTGGTGTATTGTTAATGACCCAAACATTGGTGGGCTGGAGTTTGCATAACAATTCTTTAATTATTAATGACTGAACATTTTGAGCAAATTTGTCTCACTATAGAGGAGGACAGACAAGAGAGACAAAGGAAAGGAGCTATGATCTGACATCACCAGGATCTTCTTCTTCTCCCTAGAACAATTTGCCACATCTGCAGTCAAACATGTATATCTTGGATTGACTTGGCTTCTTCAGTCATTGCTGGACTCTGATGACTTTCCTGTTTACTGGATGACTGTCATACTTGTATTGAGGGCCTGCTGCTGCTTAAATATTAACTAATTATTGTAAATGAGAAATAAACATCTTACCCTAAAAAGAAAATGAATAGATAAATTAATACAATTCTTGTCTGCAAAAGTGTAATCTTGACAGAGAAGAGTTGGGAATCAATGTTGATATTTTTAATGCTTTGAATTTCAAGAGTGTGAAGTTAAATAGAAAAGTCATTACAATAAAACCAATTAAACACATGATAGTTGATCCTTACTGTATTTCTACCCTTAAAAATCTTGCTAAAGTTACAATGCAATTTGATAATATGGTATTATTTGGCTTGTATAAAAGCTGAATTCCCCAAAATAAGAACTGGAGTGATGATATATTAAAATGTTCTTTATTCTCCAGGACTCTCTGCAAAAATAGTATTCTAATAGTTTCTTGTTGCAAGTATAATGTAATATATTTTAATGAGTCTTTGATCTTTGACACCTTGGGACTGAATGTATCAAAAATGGCTCATAAGCCATTTTTGTGTGAATGAAAGCCAACACTTTTTATAGCATATTTACAATATAAAAAAAATCTCATGTGCTTATCACTTTTGCATGTGTGCGCAAATTTAGAGCCAGCATGATGGACAAACGATTCTTATTAAAATGAGCAAGGAACTCAGTTTTAGAAGAAAAAGGGAAAATTAATTTCAATTCATTTTTCTAAACGGGTACAAGTTTTCCCATATTAAGTGTTATTGTACTGAACATGGCACAAGTAACTGCAATTTATAGAATTATAGAAATTAGAGATGACAAAGACCTTTTAAGTCATCTAATGCCCTGTCA
>NW_005841846.1:171814-181449 GCF_000455745.1 Alligator sinensis | reverse complement strand
CTACACTGTGTTGTATTAGTAATGAATACTTAGCACTTTATAGTCTTCAAACTGCTGTAAAAATATTAGCTAGTAATTGTTTTCAAGTGTCTACCAGTCAAGAATTAAATACTTACTCACTGGCTTTGCAGACCATAGAGGTCCTTGCTTACTCTCACAATTTGTCCTCATCTTTTTCCATTAAGGGAACATTTTTTTGTGTTAATTCACATTTGGAGATCATAGGCCTTATTCAGTATTATTCCTCCATATATACTTTGGTTAGCCATGGGTTTGAATGCTGTAGGAATGGAATTCCAAGAGGTCAAAGTGCTTTGTTTTTGGCAATCTTAATCACTTGTGCAACCCACTGAAGTTACTGGGATTTTATTACATTTACTCTCACAGACTTCCCACGTTTTCTTACTAGATCATTTCTACAAATCAGTAACCTTTACTGGCTCCCAATTTGATCTCATTACTTTAATTTTTTTAGGTGTTTAGCTGTCCGTCCTCCATTTAATAAGTTGTCTTGATATTTCAGCCATGTGAACCAATAACTCTTATAATGGTCTTGTATATCTGCAGGTTGGTCTTTCTCAGTAGTTATTTGGAGCTAAAATACTCTGTAGAGAAAAGTAACAAGTTATTTTACGCTATTCCCATGCCTTAATTTGCTCCTACATATTTAAATTGTCTAATTGTGTTAATATTCATTGGTATGCCCTGTGTTTGAAAGCTTGTCTAACTCTAACCTAACTACGCAGTTGGTCCAAATAGAAGATATCACCCAAAGAAATCCTTGCCTCTCACCTAATATCCATTACATTAACTACTAGATAAGCTCATTTAAGGTCATCTCATTGATTGACAAGCATGCTGTTTATCTCTAACCAGGCTTTGTACTATATTTTCTGTCTTTCCAAGAATAGCTGAATCATTGGCATATCCCTAAAGTTAGTGGAAGCCATTTAAATTCACCTTATATGCAGAATTTTGTAATGATCATACTATATTTTTCATAGCCATATTAAAGAGTACTTATTTCTTCTCCCTAATTGAATCCCATATTGATGTTGAATAGGACCGATTTTTCATTTTCTACTCGTGCTTTACTTTTAGAACAGCAAATATCCAGTTGTGCCATCTTAATCTTATTTCTTGCTGCATTGCTGCTTTTTTTGCAGAGTCTATCAAACTGCCCCTTGTTTTTTTGTATTTGGAGTTATTCCTGTAGCCTTTTCTCCCTCTCTTCTTACCATATCTCTAAACTGAGAAACATATTTCATAATCTTCACACAATCTTGAAAAGACATACCTATTTTTTAGTACAACCTGATATTTTTCAAAGTTTCTGTGTTGTATCTGTAGCTACTCTCTTTTGTGTTGGTCTTTATTTTGGCATTGGCTATTGCTGGTTATGAAAAGCTGTGAAAACTTGGAACAGTGTCTCTTACACAAAAATGCAAGACAGTGGCTGGGGCAGGACTGGGGCATGGTAACAAGTCTGCCACAAAGAATATCAAACTCTGCTAATGGCTTGAAACCCATGAGGCATAAGAGAGGGTGGAGCTTGCAGTACTCAACACCAGACCCATGCCATAAAATAATAAGAGCGATGATTCCTCTAAAAGGAAAATTGTTGGCAGAGACCTGACACTCTCATCACATGTCTCTCTCTAAGCTAAGAAAGTCAAAAGAGAAAGGCTGAGCCAGTGTAACTAAAGAAAACAAGGAAACTACATTTGCATTTCAGTTGAACTAGCAACTAAAGAAGACAAAAGACTAAATATTCATTTAAAGCAAAACCTATAAAAGGTGCATTGAATACAGGAAAAATGTCCTGTATGTGACATCCTCACATCTCTCAAAACAGGCATCCAATGTCTAAGGTGTTACAAATGTCTCATTCATTCAGTATATGGCTGGAGTTTTGTAAATAGACCATCACCAGTTCAACCTATTGCAAATTTGCCCCATTGATAAACAAATACCCAAAGACAGGTCCGGTAACCAATGCTTCTAAGTATCTTTGACCACTCAAGGGCCATCACATTTAATTGCTAAGCTAGTCAGGGGTTGCGAGAAACACAATTCTTCACACCTATATACATCCAAAAACAGGAACCAGGCAATTTAACAATTGTAATATGATGGTAACCCTTTTCCTCCCCTTTTTCTTCAGACTTTAGCCGGCCAATCATAAGGAAAAATGCTTTGAAGCTATACATTTAAACAGTATAAAGCAAAACAGAACTGCCAGCGAGGTGTGCAGTCCACAAAAGATGAAGAAGCCGTACTGCATCCAGCCCATGAGTAAAGGCTGCAAGACTGGATCAGCTTCCCTGCCTGCATTGGTGAGAAAACACCGTTGCAGTTAAGATAATGTTGGCTACAAATGTCCAACTCGGGATCCTTAAAATTCTGCTTTATTAGGCAGATTAAAGCACTGTAATGAAGTTAAATCATAAACCTTGGGGCTGGTCCCCACAAACACACACACACATACACACACAGTAGCAAGCTACAAGAGTCAGGTATACCTATCCCACAGGAGCTGGAGTCTGCCATCGATGGCCAGTCAAGGCTTCTTCCAGCGTGGTGGTATCCTCCAGAAGGGGGTTGCCGGCTGGTCTTTCTGGTTGGACAGGTCGGGTGCTGGTCAAGTTGGAGATCAAGAAGGCGCCACTGAGGGTCACTTTTCACTGCTTTTTTATCTGTCCTTGGCAGACTTTGGTGACTACCCAGTTTTCAGGTTTGCCCAATCCAGGGGTCGTTGATCTTGTGGGACTTCCACCTCAGTGGCTACTGGATGGCATCTGTCAGCCCCAGGGGTGATCCGCATGTACATGCAGGTTTGGAAGTCTGTTGATGAACTTTGAATAGGGCTCTGGGAGCAGTCGATCTGGAGATATTCAGCCCAAAAGTTGGTCCCTGGGGTTGATTAACTCAGACGAGGGCTTCTAGCTCTTGAACAGTGACGTTTAGAGAGTTCCCGGTTGCTACATTGTCTTCTATTGATTTCTTCTGTTGGTTGATCTGCGGTTTTCCTAGGTGTTAATTTCTGTCTGCTACTGTGTTACGCATTCAATCACTGATTCACTTGCTCTTTCAGGGGCCCGCCTGATACAGGGAAGCAGCAGTTTGATTCCTGCCCTTGTTAACATTGTTACAATGTATAACTTACTTCTGAAACTAAACACATTTAGTTGAAAGGTGAGGAGTATAAAATATAAGCTACAAAAGTAATGCCATGGCACACAAATAGATAAAAATACCAAAATACATGGTGAGATACAAAATGCACACACACACATTTTAAAACACAATTCCTTATCTTAAAGTGAAAGAAAGAGGAAGGAAGAAAAGGTAGAAGAGGAAAAACATATCCAAAGAGGGGAGAGCAAATGCAGGCAAGAGAAAAAGGGGGCTTTCTGCTACAATAATACAAGGACTAAGAAAGAGTCTCTTCTGGTTATTAAGTTTTGTAGCTTGTTGGTAGTTATTAAAGCATGCCTTTCTGCTATTCATCAACCGAGTGTTGTGCCAACTCTTAGAGCACTAGCTTTAGAAATTTGGTTTTTAAGTGCAACACTATTCCCATTGTTCTTACCAGATAGTGGTCCGAGTTGTCATTATTTTCCCTTGGATTTTTGATATCTGTGTTGTTACTTATATGTCTTGAATCAGCAGTCAGTCTGATCAATGAAAAAAAATATTCTTAAGCATATATGATTATTAAAAAATGTGGTGCCATATCCTTAGATAAAGCAAAATTTATTAACCTCATTCCACGGTCACCAGTTGTATCATGAAGACTCTCATTCCCTATGCTTGGCTTACACACATTTCCTATTGTAGTCATCGGGGACAATTTAGATATTGTACTTTGGAGTGCTACTCTACAGTCACTCGAGTTTTTTATAAAACACATCTTTTATTTCATCATTGGTTTCTTTACATATAGACCCAACTCTCTGTTTCAGAATGGTTAATGTTAATGTTGATGTACTGTTAACTTTTAAGCATGCACACTAATGCTCAGTCTAAGAAGTTCCTGGAAAGAAGGAAACTTTTGGCCTACGTAGGAGCAGCGAGCATATGCGGATGTGTTAGTGAAATTGGTGAGAAGACTGAGAGAAAACTCTGAGGTAAACATAAGAGAGTTTTGAGTGACAGGAATGTGTCAAAGTAAGAATGGAAGCGATTGGTAATGTATGTGATGGACAGGCAGTGATCTAGGATGTTTGGCTAAGAAAATGTGGTGTCATGAGGTGAGAGGTTTAAAAGAGTGTATGAGAGGCTCCTTGAGCGACATTTTGTGGAGATGTGTGGAGTTTTCAAGGAGGGTTGTGTGGTTGTTGTTGGCTCAGTACGTAGGAGCTAGAAGGAGAGTGGCGAGCTCCTTACTCGCATGTGGCTTCACCTTTGGCCTTGAATCCTGAGACAGTAGAGAGAAAAGCTCCTGCCATATGTATCAGCTGCCTGCGGAGGGTTCGGGATTGACTGTATGATCAACGGTAGAAAGGTAAGAAAGGTTTATTGACTTAAAAAAACACAACTACGTGTAATATACTAAGACAGATAATGACAGAACAATAATTCATGTCGGCAACTTATCGGCAGTCCCCTCTGATGCCTGATGTATGACAAGTTTCTCTTTCTACAAAGCTCAGCGAAGTCAGGCATTTCCAATCAGCGCTGTCTGAGGGGTACCGGGAAGGACTCGTATTCAGTCCTTGGACTCCTCAAGATCCACGGGCACCCTAATCTAGGTCAACAGCTAATTAGTAGTTCCTTTCACAGAGCTGTATCTTCTGTCTAAATGATTTCCAGATGTGCCAGCCAATTTATAACTTTTGAGCTATGCTGATAACTTACAGTCATTCAGATTCTTTTTACTTCAACTGTCCTTAGTCTGACTAATAGCAGTACAAGCCTTGCATTCTTCTGATAAGATTTATTTTAAGTATGCTACGGGGCCTACCATCATTTCTATAAGGCTTTGTTAAATTTACTAGGCCTTATATTACATACAAGGCCTCACTACATCTTAGACTTTAATTAGGCTCTTAACAACAACATATAGCTTAATATTTGAACAAATGACAGAAAAACACTTGGTCTAATCTTCATAGAGCCTTCAGCAAGCACTTTTATCACACAGACATAATTTTCAGCTGTCACAGTCATACTTTTCTGCTTCAAGCCGCTGGACCCTTTGGGGGCTCCATTGTTTGCGTGACCGAGGGAGTGTCTGTGATTATTTGAGTACATGTACTGAGACACAGAAGCTGCACTGGGGCAGAGGAGTCTGACCTAGTACAGAGCTATGGAGTGGGAGCATATTGGTGCAAGTGTAAGTCATATGGGCATTGCTCTGAGGTTGACCATCCCATCAGTTGTCTGGTAATGTATTGATTGTATTGCTCTTGCATTGTCCTTGTTCATATCCAACTGTATTAGAACCCATTATTGTTACTAGTTTTTCCCTTTCTTACTCTTATTATTAACAAATTCTTGTTTAGTATTAACAATTTTAATCTCATTGCTACTTTGTCTAATACACTGGCCAAGTTGGGCATCCTAACCAGAATAGCTTGGCTAACCCCACCCTTTTGTCCATCCCTTTCCAGGGCCTGTTAATGGGATCTAGTTCCTCCTTGAATTTGGCCCTCAACACAGGGAGAGAGTTGATGATGATGATGATGATGATGATACAGAGAAGTTGTTATCCATGTTCGTCTGAAGGCAGGGTAGAGCTGTACAGTCAGGCAAAAGGCAGGGTAGAGCTGTATCTTATAGATTAACTAAATCAGAGATACTGAAGTTTTCATGAGCCTGAGCTCACTTCATCAGATGCTATGGAAGGACATGCACAGATCAGTCTATCCGAAAGACAGAGTGATTCCAATACAAAAGACATGGGAGGTAGGGAGAAAGGGAAGAAGGGAGACAGTGCTGGAAGAGGCAAACAAGTAATAAATCCATAGGGACACAGGGGTCACAGAAACTAATCCACATAAGGGGAGAAGAATCTGTAATCCCTGTTTAGACCACATTTAACACAATTCAGTCTATGCATGATTTCTTGTTCTGCTGTTTCATGTTCAAGTTGGTTTTTAAAGTGTTGTTTAAGAACAACTACTCTGAGGTCAGCAACCAAATGTCCAGGGAGCTGAATGCATTCTGCCATGGCCTCTTGTGTTTTTCTGGAACTGATGTCATCTTGCACTTTGTTCATGTCATTTTGGACTTCATTCATTCTTGGACATAGGGATGGTCTTACACATTTTTACACATAGTAGGAGGTGACGGTGTATGCAGTGTTTCAAAGTCAGTAAATTACTAATGACATAGCTAATTAACAGCCTAAAATCTGTTTCTCCCTTCATGCTTATAACCTTTCCTTCATTATAAAGCAGTGTAGGTTTTCTACCTTTGAAACACCCATTTCTTGGCAATCTTATCTCTTGCTGGTCCGTTATATACATGTGACATTCTATCACATTATCCAGGGTCTATTCTTCATGTTAGTAGTATGTGAAAAGCCATTTCTTTCACCTGATACATAAAGATAACTTCCTAGAAACATGGGCACTATCATCCCAAGCAACAATATAAACAATACAGCTTTTAAGGTTTGTTCATGTATTTATTTGACAATCTCACCTTCCTGGTTTGTTGCCAAAGGCTAGTGCTGTACTTTGCACTTCACTGGCAGTCTCCATCACTCTTGAACATCCTTGTGAGGACGGAAAGCAAAATATTGTATTTCTTTTAGCCAGTAACAAAGCTGCACCTCTCTATCTGTTTAGCAGTGTAATGTATCATTAAGGAATTTAAAGGAGCTGGGACAAAGAAGTAGCTACAGTCTTCACAATTATCAAGTATAAATATATCCTCTTTTATAGTAATCAGAGCAGAACATTTTTTTCTATTGCCCCATAAAATAGGAGACTTAAAAAATATTTCATGCAAAGTTAATCTTATGAATTTGTTATTTGCATGCTATAATAAGAATGTAATATATGTTGGGATAGGAAATATTAGATTTTGAATGTAGCTGAGTCTATTGCTTTATTTCAGGCTTGATTATTTCTCAGGCAAAGAGATTCCATGGTACAATGAAAAATTCCGTGTTTCACAGATAAGCTTTAAGTACTTGTTCTCTCCTTCCTGGATCTGCATGCCTCTCCCTTGTCAACACTCTGGACCTTGTTTCCTCCTTCCCTTTCATGCTCAGTCTTCTGTCTAGTGTTTTTTGTTGTGTACTCTCAAGTATTTTCTTTTTCTCTTCCCTTTCAGATTGTGACATTGGCTTATTTCACATGTGCCTCAAGCCACAGAATAGCCTCTCTCTTGCTTAAGTCAAACAACTTTCTTAGAGCACACTAGTACTGGGTTTTCATATATCACTAATCTTCACTTAATTTCAATCTACAATATTTATTTAAGGATTTTAGTTAAACTAAGTATCTGTTAAACAAATGCACCAAGTTCTGTGGGAAAATGATGGTCTCTAAAATGTTTAACCTCTTCCCCCTTCCTCTCCTCTTGCCATAGCAGCCTATCATTTATTTCATGCCATTTGTCTAACTGGGTGCATGTCTGCCAAGCAAATGCACCTGTGTCTTTCTGACTTTTGGGCTAAAGAAATTGATCTATTTGAGTTCCTGAAGAAAAACTACAGTGGTGACATGCTAATAATCTACCACAGGGGTTGCCAACCAGTGGCAAGCATGCCACAACTGTCATAGGCAGCCTCTGTGTGTAGTACATGGCAGACTGGGAAGTGAGCAGGCAGTACAGCAGCAGATAGGTCAGAAAGCAGAAAGCAGAGCAGCAGATTGGGTAGGGAGCACAGGGCAGAAAGGAGAGTACAGGCAAGGAGCATATTAAGCATGGGAAGGGGATTAGAGTAGCACTTGGGGAGGATGAGAGCTAATTTGTGGCAGGCCTGTCAAAAAAGGTGGCCTCTACTGCTCTACTAGAACTTCTTTTAATCAAAAACAGATTTCTGAGAGTAGGGGACTCCTTAATTTAGCATACAAAATTATAATGAGGTCCAGTGGCTGAAACATGAGACCTCCAATGGTGATTTTTTTTTAAAGTCAGAGTAACTAACCTTTAGAATAATGTATATAAGGGTATGCTGCATTCTGCATTTCTTGAAGTCCTTGGATCAAGACTGGACAGATACCTTTCTAAAAGAGATGATGTACCTCAATGAAATTATAGTTATAGGCTCAATGACAACATTGCTTGAGGAACTGGTGGATACATTTCTATGTATTATATAGGAGATCAGATTAGATGATCATAATGATTCCCTTCAACCTTAACATTTATAGTCCTGTCAGACTTAGTGGTTTAAAAACGGATGGAAGACAGGCTAGTTAGGGAGTTTTAAAAACTGGTATATCTTAGTCATGCTGGCCAAAGTGTTCTTGGGTTTGTGCAGCACATGAATTATATATCTTCTATTGCAGTTATATAACATAATGCTATGTATGTGATTGATCCAATAGTTCTGGGAATAGTGTTCTCTGTCATTGCAATGATTGCTGATACACAAAAGTGAACATGTGCTATCATTTCTGTGGAGTGTGAAGACAGATCCTCCACTGTGTAGCAGGGCTTTGGTTAGAAGAGTTAAAGCTTTCTTCATGCTTTTCCAAGCAGTTTTCTACAACATATAAAATACATCAATTCCAGTATGGATATTAGAATGTAAGTTGAAACTTGCTTTCAATCAAAGGCCTCCCCACAAGATTTATACATAAAACCCCTAAGCCCTGAAAACATAGGATTTTGCTTGGTGTAAGGACAGGCTCTCAGAGCAAAACTTGCTTTCTTAAATGCTTGTGGAAAGCGATCTCAAAAGGACATTGCTTTGGTAATAGCACATTCTTTCAGGATTTTTGATCCTGAAAGTCTCCAGCAGAGACTTCCTATGCCTGAAGAAGGGTGACTGCGCCCAAAAGCTTGCCAAGAATTTTTTTTCAACTACTCAGTTGGCCTAATAAAAGTTATCACATCTACTCAAAGAACCGTGCCTACTAAAAAATGCATAGCTTTTAGTTTGCAGGCATTAATATAAGAAGTAAACAAGAATAGTGCAGACAACTAAATAAACAAATATTTCCACATTTACACAGTCCATAGTCAGTTGATGATGTAAATATGGAGATAATCCTAGAGTACGCTTCTGAGGTCCTTTTATATCAAATGATCGCTGTTGAAGTCATGAGGAAATTTGTATGGGAATAGAGAGATTAATCCCTTTGTACTGTAATTTACATTGGACCCTTACCTTATACTGTACCAGTCTTAGTAGTCCTAGTTCTTTTTAAGGTGCATGTGTCACAACCCAAAGTTGTGATTTTCTTGTTTGTGTGCGCTTCGGCACCGCTAAATTATGTTCCTGTTGAATTGCAGCTCTTTTGCACGGTGGAGCGTTCTGTTGCAATTAAGAACCCGCGTACAGGAGTTTTTCCCACCAGTTTTGTAGCCTTCTTTGCATGGTGCATTTCTTTTGCATTATAGTGATGCACGGTACAAAGAAGTTCCCGCCATTTGTATTAAGATTTCCGCCACATTATTGGCCAATCTTAATATAGGCCACGTGGCGGGCTAGCTATTGGCTTGCTAGC
>NW_005841846.1:170028-171329 GCF_000455745.1 Alligator sinensis | reverse complement strand
CAGCCTGTGTGCACAAAGACAGGCCCGGCTCGCCCCCGAGATCGGGAGCCAGCCCGCACACATGTACCAACCTTCATTCTCCCTTGAAAGTATCTGCCATGATTAGTGATGGAAAATGTGAATATTTCAGAAGATACACAGTTTAGGTGTAGTTTGCATAGACATAGCTACATTTTGATGGTCATGAAACTTCCCCATTCCATCTCCCTTTAGCTCCATGTACAATATCTCAAGGATTTACCAGGGTTTTTTGCTCAAGATCTAATCCTTCTAATGGTCTAACCAAAGTACCTCCTGGAAGCATCTGCTGTACTTCTCCATGCAAGTGAGACCTCTACTCTTATATAGCTCTTTCTACTCTCAGACTAGGATTATGAGCTACAGAAAACCTGTTTGTCTTGGACTGAACCAGCCCAGGCTGCTCCCCGCAGGAAGCTGGGAGACTGCAAGCCCTGCTGCAAGCAGATGAGGCTCCACGGGCCAGCTGCAGCTGGCAGGCTGCAAACAGCTGCTCCAGGCTCTGGCATGTCGGCACTCCAGCACTTTTCAAGGTAGACATTGTGGATTTTTCAGCACTCCGGCCAAAAAACGTTGCCTACCCCTGGGATAGACATTATTTTGAAATGAAGACTTTGAAGATCAGATTTGGTCATAAGTCTAAGGGCAGAAACATGATACTTAATATGAAAGATTTACCTGTGTGCCAAACCCCACAACCCTGGGGTCTGGCATAGATTTCATAGATTTCATAGACATTAGGGCTGGAAGGGACCTCAGAAGATCATCGAGTCCAGCCCCCTGCCCAAAGGGCAGGAAGTCAGCTGGGGTCATAGGATCCCAGCAAGATAAGCATCCAGTTTGCTCTTGAAGGTGTTCAATGTAGGCGCTTGAACCACCTCCGGTGGCAGGCTGTTCCAGACCTTGTGGGGCTCGGACAGTAAAGAAATTCTTCCTTATGTCCAGCCTGAAACGGTCTTGTAGTAGTTTATGACTGTTCGACCTAGTCGTCATCCCTTGGGGCACTCTGGTGAACAAACGTTTCCCCAGATACTGGTGGTCACCCCTGATAAACTTATAGGTGGCCATCAGATCACCCCTGAGCCTGCGCTTTTCCAGGCTAAAGAGCCCCAGGGCTCTCAGCCTTTCATCGTAGGGTCTGCTTCCCTGACCTCTGATCATGCGCGTGGCTCTTCTCTGGACTCTCTCAAGCTTCTCCACATCCTTTTTGAATTGTGGAGCCCAAAACTGGACACAGTACTCCAGCTGCGGCCTCACTAAGGCCGAGTACAAGGGGAGAATGA